>NC_143059.1:22238712-22390227 GCF_052426305.1 Pelodiscus sinensis | reverse complement strand
CGCCGCGTCTGGCGTCTGGACACCAGCACCGACTGGTGGGACCGCATCGTCCTGGAGCGCTGGAAGGACCGACAGTGGACCCAGAACTTCAGGATGAGGAAGGACACCTTCCTGGAGCTCTGCAAGTGGCTCACCCCTGCCCTGCGCAGAAGGGACACTCACATGAGGCCCGCCATCCCCCTCCAGAAGCGTGTGGCTATCGCCCTCTGGAAGCTCTCCACGCCGGACAGCTACCGATCCGTCAGGAACCAGTTCGGCGTGGAGAGATCCACCGTCGGAGCGGTGCTCATGCAGGTACGGCACTCGTCGGCCACTGAGCCGGGAGGCAGGGGGGCGGCGAGGAGGGGATGGGCCACCCCAGGGACAAAGGGGGGGCAGGAGGAGGCGAAAGCGCCCCGCACCGGAGGGGTTGGTCTACACGCCACCAGGGGGGTTGCTACCGGGAATGGGGCACGGGGCACTGCCAGGGCACGAACGCTCCCAGCCACCCGGGCGCCCCACTGATTGGCGCTTTGCTGTGTCTCTCTCCGCAGGTGGTTAAGGCCATCAACCGGGTGCTGCTCCGCAGGGTGGTCTGCCTCGCCGACCCGGACGCCGTCATCCGGGGCTTCGGCGCCCTCGGCTTCCCCAACTGCGGGGGGGCCATCGACGGGACGCACATCCCCATCCGTGCCCCGGAACACCAGGCGTCCCGGTACGTGAACCGCAAGGGGTACTTCTCCGTGATCCTGCAGGCCGTGTGTGACCACCAGGGACAGTTCACGGACATTAATGTGGGCTGGTCCGGCAAAGCACATGACGCCCGGGTGTACCGCAACTCCTTCGTGTGCCAGCGGCTGCAGGCCGGAACCTTCTTCTCCGACTGCCACATCAGGGTCGGGGACGTGGACATGCCCGTGTACCTGGTGGGGGATGCCGCCTACCCACTGCAGCCGTGGCTGATGAAGCCCTACACGGGGCACCTCAATCCCTCCCACCAGGCCTTCAATGCCAGGCTGACCAGGGTCTGCATCGTGGTGGAGGGGGCCTTCGGGCGACTGAAAGCCCGCTTTCGATGCCTCCTCACCCGTCTGGACCTGGCCGAGCACAACATCCCTCCCGTGGTGGCAGCATGTTGTGTGCTCCACAATTTGTGTGAGCGAAAGGGGGAGGCTTTCCTGCCAGCCTGGATAGCTGAGGCTGTCCGCATGGCTGGACACTACGGTCAGCCCCGCACCGCCGCCATCCGGGAAGCCCAGCGGGGGGCCGTCCGGATCCGGGAAGCCCTGCGGGAGAGCTTCCTGGTGGAGGAGGAGGACTGACCTCTCCCTGCATGCCCCATTGGGGCCTTCTTCCACCCTATCCCCCTTCCCCTTTTCCCTCCCTACCTACTGTAAAATAAAGACACCTGTTTTTCAAACAAAACCGTATGTTTATTTCACATAACTGGGGTGGGGGAAGGGAGGAATGAGGGTGGGAGAGGGGAGGGGGAAACCTGGGACGAGGGAGCTGGAAGGGGAGGGAAGGGAGGAAGGGAAAGGAAAGCTCAGGGGTGGGAGTCCGGCTGCCTCTCCCGTCTCGCCACACTGCAGGTCCGGGGGTGTCGGTGGGAAATAGTTGTGGGGGGGGGGCAGGAGGGACAGGGGGTGTGGAGGAAGCAGGAGCGGAAGCAGGAGGGGGAGCAGGGGAAGCAGGGGGAGGAGGAAATGGGAAGCGGTCAAGCAGGCTCTGGAGGTGGCCTCGCAGGACACAGCCCTGCTCCTCCAGGGCTTCCAGACTCCTCCGGCGCAGCCTCAGGTCGTCCTGGACCCAGTGGTCCTGGGTGCGGAGCTGGTGGTCCATGAACCGGAGGTGCCGCCTTTGGTACTCCTCCTCATTCCTGGCTCTCCTGCTTGCCCGGGCATAGGCAGCTGCTGCAGGTGGTGTGGTGTGCCCTGCAGGCCCAGGTGCTGCAGCTGTGGTGCAACAAGACCAGCGGTCAATTACCCCAGGGGCCCAGGTGTGTGAAACCCAGCTCCCCTCTGCAAGGCCAGGGCCCCTGCAGGATCCCCAGCTGCTGCTCCTTGTTGGGCAAGGCCCAGGCGCACGGTCCCGGGGCTCCCTCTCGCCCCAGCCCCCAGTACACATAAGGGGAACACGATGGTACTCACATGTGGACGCCTCCCCGGCCTCGGACGACACAGGCGAGTGGCTCTGTGGGGTGCCTCGGGGGTCCTGGGTCCCGTGCAGGCTGGCGGCAGGCTCCTGGCTCTCAGAGCCCTCCTCCTCCTCCTCCGTCTCCTGGAGCAGTCCTTCTGCCCCAGGGTCTATCACATCCCGGGGGGCAGGGACGGCATGAGCCCCCAGGAGGCGGTCCAGGGCGTGGAAGTGGGGGCAGGCCTCTGGGTTGGCCCCTGGCTGGCAGGCCCGGGAGTAGGACTGCCGCAGGTCTTTGACCTTGCAGAGCACCTGCTCCCGGCTGCGCTGGTGGCCCCTGGCGGCCAGGCTGGCAGCCATGCGGCTGTAGACGGCCACGTTCCTGTGGCTAGTGCGGAGATCGTGGACATTGGAGGCTTCCCCCCAAACCTCGATGAGGTCCACGATCTCCGCACTTGACCAAGCGGGCACCCGCCTTTTGCGCCTCCGGGCAGGCTCCTGTGAGCCGCCAGGCTGGTCCTGGGGAGCAGTGGAGGGCTGGGTGTCCTCGGGTGGCTGGCTCATAGTGTGGCAGGTGCAGGGTCTGCTGGCACGGGTGCTGGCAGCCTTGCAACTGGCACAAACTGTGTAGCCAGCCCGTGGCCCTTTAAGGGCTCCAGGGCCGGGAGGGGGGCAATAGAGTTTCCCTGGTGTTGGCCAGAGTGGCCACCAGGGAAACCTGGGAAGCCTTAGCCTCCCATTAGTTCGAATTAAGGGGCTACACAGCCCTTAATTCGAACTAGCTAGTTCGAACTAGGCTTAATCCTCGTAAAATGAGGTTTACCTAGTTCGAACTAAGCGCTCCGTTAGTTCGAATTAAGTTCGAACTAACGGAGCGCTAGTGTATTGCTTATCAAAGTTAGTTCAAACTAACGTCCGTTAGTTCGAACTAACTTTGTAGTGTAGACATACCCTAAGGTACTACATTGGTTTTTAACGTTTTTTTTTAAGTTACGGACTAAAACAGTGTGCCCTAGTAGCCAAGGGTATGTCTACACTACCCTCCTAGTTCGAACTAGTGGGGTAATGTAGGCATACCGCACTTGCAAATGAAGCCCGGGATTTGAATTTCCCGGGCTTCATTTGCATAAGCGGGGCACCGCCATTTTTAAAACCCCGCTCGTTCGAACCCCGTGCAGCGCGGCTACACGGGGCACGAACTAGGTAGTTCGAACTAGCTTCCTAGTTCGAACTACCGTTACTCCTCGTGAAATGAGGAGTAACGGTAGTTCGAACTAGGAAGCTAGTTCGAACTACCTAGTTCGTGCCCCTTGTAGCCGCGCTGCACGGGGTTCGAACCAGCGGGGTTTTAAAAATGGCGGTGCCCCGCTTATGCAAATGAAGCCCGGGAAATTCAAATCCCGGGCTTCATTTGCAAGTGCGGTATGCCTACATTACCCTCCTAGTTCGAACGAGGAGGGTAGTGTAGACATACCCCAAGAAGGCCAATAGCATATCTCTGTGCATTAGGAGGAGCATTTCCAGCAGATCCAGGGTATGTCTACACTACCCCACTAGTTCGAACTAGCGGGGTAATGTATGCATACCGCACTTGCTAATGAAGCCCGGGATTTGAATTTCCCGGGCTTCATTAGCATAAGCGGGGAGCCGCCATTTTTAAATCCCCGCTGCTTCGAACCCCGTGTAGCGCGGCTACACGGGGCTCGAACTAGGTAGTTCGGACTAGGGTCCTATTCCGAACTACCGTTACTCCTCGTGAAACGAGGAGTACCGGTAGTTCGGAATAGGCACCCTAGTCCGAACTACCTAGTTCGAGCCCCGTGTAGCCGCGCTACACGGGGTTCGAAGCAGCGGGGATTTAAAAATGGCGGCTCCCCGCTTATGCTAATGAAGCCCGGGAAATTCAAATCCCGGGCTTCATTAGCAAGTGCGGTATGCATACATTACCCTCCTAGTTCGAACTAGGAGGGTAGTGTAGACATACCCCTACAGAAATGATTATTCCCCTTTATTCAGCACTGGTGAGGCCACATCTGGAGTATTGCATCCAGTTCTGGGCCTCCCGTTACAGAAAGGATGTGGACACATTGGAGAAGGTCTAGCGGAGGGCAACCAAAATGATTAGGGGGCTGGACTCAATGACTAATGAGGTCTCTTCCAGCCCTATGATTCTATGATTCTATGAACATGGCTACCCCTCTGAAACATTTATACTCCATAATACTGCCTCGGTGCTTTTGGATTTCCATTTCTTTTGCATGCCATCAACCAACTTTGAACTGCAGCAGAGGCATATGGAGATAGGGACAAAGAATACTGCATATCCAAAGACACCTGGACGACATCTTCTTTTCCCAGGAGGATTTCTCTTTTTGGTAAAAGGTTGAAGGCAAGCAAACCTTGCAGAAGCATATTATACATGAGTATCCAATCAGCTCTTTTTTCTAGGCCATCCTGAAGAGTGGCTGTTCCTACTTAACTAGTCTTCCCCCCAAACCCTTAGTATCTAAATACTATAGATACCAATAATTAATTAAGGGATCTATAGTCCCTGCCTCTAAGTCTATCACACATTTCCCTCCAAGCTGAAGAAAATTGAACACACAAGAATTTCTTCATCTCTTATGTTCTCTGAAAAGAGAATTAAACATTCAGCTGAGTGTCTTTATTGTCTAAGGCTGTAAAGGGGATTCTGCCCCAATGTCAGAGAAAATTTTGTTCACCACTATTATATTAAGGATAGAAGATTAGCAAGGATCACACTTTTAACTATCACTTCCAAAAAAACAGTGCTACAGCACAAGAAAAAATTGTGCAGGATGGTTGGCACTAAAATCTGGATTAATTAGGAATTCCTAGTTTGGAATAGGCTTTCATGAATAACATTTTAGGCGACTCATTCCCAGCAGAAAGGAAATATATTTCAAATCCTTGGGACAAGACCCCACATTTTGGGGAGCCACTGGAAGATGACTGATGTCTGTAGAACCCAGGCTGAGAGTGTTTCATTGACTGGAATTAGAATAGAAGATAGGAACATAGGATTCCTTGGCTGTCAGCTAGTTAACGTGCAATTACATCTGTACTGATGGTGGATGAACCCAGTGGACTTGGAGTTCTAAATAGCAAGGATTGCCAAAAATGTCCTTGAAGCACCTTTGGACTTTCCAACCTTAGCTACCTCTCATCTTGTTTATTCCCCTAGGACCTAATCTTGAACATGTTAATCCCAACACATCCCAAATGACAGACAAAAAAAAAAAAAAAACCAACACATTTCAGTGTTTCACATCACATATTTTTGTGTTAGGGCTATTTTGCTCTGTGCTCCAGGCAAAGTGGCCATAAAGTCTATTTCTCTAGCTATAGCATCGGTTCCCAAACTGGGGTGTGTGTTCCAAGGGGGGCTCAAGGCAACTTAGCCCCTCTCCATCATTCTTCCCCACCCCAAGCAAGAGCCTGTGCTGGCGCTACCTCCTGCAAAAATGGAAGTAGTGCCAGCTTCCTGCATCTAGAGCAGAGAGACCTGGACCTGGCATGCAGCTGTGGGACCCCCAGGTACCAGCTAAGCTGACCCTGTCTCCTCTCCCTGCCCACACCCCCACGAATACCCTGCCCCAAACTCAGAGCCCCACAAGTACCCTGCCCCCCTGCCCAAACACCCACGAGTCTCTGTCCCCTGCCCAGATCCCCACGAGTCTCCCCCCCCCCCGCCCAGACCTCCATGAGTACTCTGCCCAACGCCCCACCAGCAACCTGCCCCAGGCCCCACCAGCACACTACTTCTGCCTCATGGCCAGACACCTACCAGTACTCTGCCCCTGTCTCCTAGCCAGACACCCACCAGCACCCTGTTTCTGCCCCCTCCCTCCAGGCCAGACACCTACCCCCAGCTTGCTCCTGTACCCTATTTCCACCCAGATTTTGCACCCCATCCCTATCCCACTCACTGGCACACTGAATCCCCTGTCCCACACACTGGATCTCTCATTTTTGGCCCCACCTCAGAGTGTAGAGGGGCCCACAAATTCCACTAACCCTGGAACCCCAGAAGAGTTAATCTGGCCTAAAGCCTTGAACCTCAGTCCTACCTACCCTTCCCCCTTGGGGCTGGGGTGCCAGGGGAGGGAGGTGTCTCAGTTGGGGCCACATCAGTGAGGCTTGGGGGGGAGGGGGCTTGGCGGGGTGCTTTTTTGCATCTCACTTATGTGGTCCCTGACTGATTTTTCTGTGGGTCAGTGACTCCTGACCCAAAACAGGTAACCTGCCCCTCCCATAAATAAATACGAAGCTGAAACATTTGTGTTGGACATATTTTATTTAAAAATGAAGCCTGGCCAACAAGCCCCCATATGGGGCCAAGCCCACATCTGGCCGCAGCATCATAACACTCCTGCATCCCTGCACACACTCCAACACCGGAACCCTCCTGTCCTGAGTCTCTCATATCCCCAGTTTTCTGCCATAACACTACTGCACAATTCACACACTGCAAATCCGTGTCCTGAGCCCATCATACTCCCAACCCCCCTGCCCTGAACTCCTCATAGACCCCAATCTGAACTCCTGCACCCTCACAACCACAAGCCTGTGGTTTACTCAGCACCCCAACCCTCCACCGGAACCCAACACTCTCCAGCCTGGAGCCCCCTCTCTGAGCCTGCATCCTTTTCTCCACCTCCTCCTACACCCAAATTCCCTCCCAAAGCTTGCACCAAAGCTTTTCAAGTTTAGTCAAATTAAAAACGAAACAAAGAAATTGACTGGATGTCAAAAATGATCTTTCAAACCTAGGATTTCCCAACTTGTGAAGAAAATGCAGCATTGTCCTTCACATTACATTTGTTTTATTTCTGCTATTTCTTATGTTAAATTAAGTTTTTATTACATTTTTGTGCCAAAAAAAAATTTTGTGTTTATTTTTAATTTTAAATAAAATTTTGTATACCTAGTTTTTGTGTTTATTTTTAATTTTAAATTATGAATTGATTTGTTTTAATAAAAGGGGGGTTGGATGATGGTAAAGAAGAGGCAGGGAGGTGTGAGGGTTTCTCAAAAATAAAAAAGAGGGTGCGATAGTATGCTGTCCTAAGTACAGGGGCATCATTGGCAATATCATGGCCTCTACACCATTCTCCTTCTTATGGTCAACACAGAAGTTGTTTAGATGATTCCTCAAGCTGCTCTGGTTTAAGATTGGTGCTTGGCTGCAGGCTCTCACCTCAACATAAAGTGCTTCTCTTCCTTTTATGTTTTCTAATATAAGATTAAATTCACTCAACACTGAAGAAGCCGGGCCTTCTCCTTTTCATTTGGACCCTTTTTCACTTCCCTCCTCTCCCTTCATTCTGCAGAGTATGCCATCTCCTTGGGACTGATTGTATGTTTACCTCAAATCCAGTAAAAATGTTTAAGCCCCTCATTAATGTTTATGCCTCTCCATGATGTCAGACAAATGATCTTTTAAACAGTGATCTAGAGATTTTTACTTGGTTAACAAATAAAGTAAACCAACAAGCAAAGTAAATACAAAGCTTAAAATGCACTGATCTGAAAAGTTATCTGAATACACCCACTACCACTTATTAAACAGCAAAGTCCTTGTTTATGATGACAACAAACTTATTTTCCCTTCAACCTCCAAGGACTTGATTTTATCTCACCACTTTGGAATGTCTCATTTGTAAATTATTGGAGGTGAATTCTTAGAAGAGCCAAAACATGTTGCATTTATTCACAATGGTTAGATCTTACTCCTGGGAGTAGTTCCAATGAATCACTTTCTAAGGTTGCAGCTATTGCCGAAAGGAGGAACCTAAGGGGTAGGGACCTAAGGGGTGAGGAACCTAAGGCCTGGGGACCAAATGGCAGACCCTGGCTTGCCTGGGTCTAGCCCCTGAGGCTTAGGGCTCCATCCAGTATTGGGGAGCCTGTGCTGGTGCTCCAGCCCCCTACTATCTCCCTCCAGGGCTAGAGCATGCAAAATCTACTAGCCTGGACCCCACTAGGTTCTGGTGTGTGAGGGGAATGAGAGGAGTCTTTCTGCTTCTCATTTGGGGCCAGATCAGTGAGGATTTGTTTTTCTTTTTTTTTCTTTGTTTGTTTTGTTTTGTTTCTGACTTGTGGACAGCCCCCAACTGATTTTTTGTGGGTCAGCAGCCCCTGGCCCAAAAAGGTTCCCCACCTCTGCCATAAGTGCTCCCCAACACGACCAAAGGCCAGAAAGGTGGGAATTCAAAAGTGCTCAGCAGGAGCCTTGCCCTGCTGCTCCCATTAAGTCAATGGTGAATCGCGTAAGTGGTCCCATGCTGTTAATTCCTCCTCATGTACAACTCGAACAAGATCCACTGAGATCTTGCACAAGAAGCCTGCAGTGTAGACATAGCCTAAGGGACTGATCCAATGCCCATTTATAGGCAACAGAAAAACAGAGAACAGGCCCTAGGACTATATAAAAGATCCCAGCCAAACAGACATGCTTCAAAATGTCTCATTTGTTGAGTACATTATGTCATGGATTTCGGCATTTTTCCTTTCACTGGCTCATTCTTCAGTTAAAAAGTAGACATGAATATGCAATAATAGTATTGCTTACTCTTTTGGCAGACTGATTTTTACTTTTAATTCCCAGCAGAATTAATTAACAGTGAATAATGTTCAGCATATACTAAAAAGTGCAGAAACACTGCTTTAAAAATTAAACTTCTTTGGCTAAATTCATATACATCATATTAGCCAGTATTATAGTGTCCTGCCACACACAACTTGATTTACACTCTTTCTAATGAGCCAGATTGACTGCATAAGTGTGAATAGCTTTCCCAAATACGACAGAAAGCCAGGCACATCAGCAAAAACTCATGTTTATTTCTAGTAGCCTTATCTGCCACAGAACAATAGAAATGTTAATATATTTGTTCCCAAAAGAAATTTATTTTTCGAACAAACTGTGGATTAAATGACAGTTTGATGACTGCTTAAATGACTTAGTTTAAATGAGTGCTTCTTGGAGCAGCTGGTACAGGAACCCACAAGAGGAGAGGCAATTCTCGATTTAGTCCTGAGCAAAGCGCAGGATCAGGTCCAGGAGGTAACTATTACAGGACCGCTTGGGAATAGTGACCATAAAATAATAACATTTAACATTCCTGTGGTGGGAAGAACACCTCAGCAGTCCAGCACTCTGGCATTTAATTTCAAAAAGGGAAATTACACAAAAATGAAGAGGTTAGTTAAACAGAAATTAAAAGGCACAGTGACTAGAGCCAAATCCCTGCAAGCTGCATGGAAACTTTTTAAAGACACCATAATAGAGGCCCAACTTAAATGTATACCCCAAATTAAAAAACATAGCAAGAGACCTAAAAAAGAGTCACGATGGCTTAACCACCATATAAAAGAAGCAGTGAGGGTATGTCTACACTACAAAGTTAATTCGAACTAATGGACATTAGTTCGAATTAACTTTGACAGGCGCTACACTAGCGCTCCGCTAGCTTGAACTTAATTCGAACTAGCGGAGCACTTAGTTCGAACTAGGTAAACCTCATTCTACGAGGACTAAGGCTAGTTCGAACTTACTAGTTCGAATTAAGGGGTGTGTAGCCCCTTAATTCAAACTAGTGGGAGGCTAGCCCTCCCCAGCTTGCCCTGGTGGCCACTCTGGCCAACACCAGGGAAACTCTATTGCCCCCCTCTCAGCCCCGGACCCCTTAAAGGGGCATGGGCTGGCTACAGTGCCCGTGTCAGATGCAAGTCTGCCAGCACCCAGTTCGCAGATCCTGCACCTGGGACGGCTCGAGCCAGCCACCCGATGCCCCCCAGCCCTCCCCCTCTTCCCGGGACCAGGCTGGCAGCTCCCAGGAGCTTCCCGGGACCACAAGAGGCGGGCACCCACTTAGTCTAGTGTGGACATCGTGGACCTCGTCCACGACCTCTGCACTAGGCACAGGAAAGTGGCCGTCTAGGGCAGAAGAGCTGCCAGCCTGGCCACCCAGGAGCAGGTGTGCATGAAAATCAAGGTGGTCCACTGAGACCCTCGACCCTGAGCCCTGAGCTTTCAATGGCCGTACTGGGTCAGACTAAAGGTCCATCTAGCCCAGTAGCCTGTCTGCCAACAGCGGCCAACCCTAGGGACCCTGGAGGGGATGGATCGAAGACAGTGACCAAGCCATTTGTCTCATGCCATCCCTCTCCAGCCTTCCACAAACTTTCGGCAGGGACACCACTCCTACCCCTTGGCTAATACCACTCCATGGACCCAACCTCCATGACTTGATCTCACTTCTCTTTAAACTCTGTTCTAGTTGTAGCCTTCACAGCCTCCTGCAGCAAGGAATTCCACAGGTTGACTCTTTGCTTTGTGAAGAACAACTTTCTGTTACTAGTTTGAAGCCTGCTACCCATTCCTTTCCTTTGGTGTCTTCTAGTCCTTCTATTATGGGAACTAATGAAGAACTTTTCTGTATGCACCCTCTCCACCCCACTCATGCTTTTATAGACCTCTATCCTATCCCCTCTCAGTCTCCTCTTTTCTAAACTGAAAAGTCCCAGTCTCTTTAGCCTCTCTTCATATGGGACCTGTTCCAAACCTCTAATCATTTTAGTTGCCCTCCCCTCTCCCACCCTCTCTCTTCCCCTCTCCCACCTCCTTTTCCCAGTCTCCCCCAGTTTTGTTCAATAAAGACAGAGTCCATTTTTGAACACAATTGTCCTTTATTTTGTACATCAAGAAAAGGGGCTAGGGAAGGGTAAGTGGAAGGAGGTGAGGGAGGAATGGGGTACGAGCCCCCGATGGGGAGGACTGGGCTGGCTCTGCAGGCTTCTGGGGGTGGAAGCTCTCCTGCAGCCCCCCCAATTGCCCCCTTTCCCCAGATGGCAGCCTGCGGCAAATGCAGCCGGTCTGATGGCCGAATGCTGTGATGTGCCCAGTGTGGGCACTCAGGGCACTCCAAGACAGGACTGCTTTGCAAGCGGGGCACCCCTGAGAACTGTCTGTCCGGGGTGGGGGTCGGGTCCCTTTAAGCATAGCCCTCAGCTAGCCTGAGGCAGCAGCTCCACGCTCTAAGTCCTCCTCTGATGCCCTGCCAGCACTGCTTCCGGCCATCCTTAACCCCGGTTCAGGGTCCACTTAATGTGGACATGCTAGTTCGAATTAGCAAAACGCTAATTCGAACTAGTTTTTTGTCTGGATGCGTTAGTTCGAATTAGCGTTAGTTCGAATTAGCTTAGTTCGAATTAACTAGTTCGAACTAAATTAGTTCGAATTAGCGCTGTAGTGTAGACATACCCTGAGGGCAAAAAGGCATCTTCAAGAAATGGTAGCCCAATCCCAGTGAGATAAATAGAAAGGAACATAAACACTGTCAAATTAAGTATAAAACTGTAATAAGAAAAGCAAAAAAAGATTTTGAGGAACAGCTAGCCAAAAACTCAAAAAACAAAAGCAAAATGTTTTTTAAGCACATTAGAAGCAGGAAGCCTGCTAAAACACCAGTGGGTCCCCTAGACAATCGAGATACTAAAGGAGCAATCAAGGACGATAAAGCCATTGTGGAGAAGCTAAATGATTTCTTTGCTTCGGTCTTCACGGCTGCGGATTTGGGGAGATTCCCAAAGCTGCACCGTCCTTTGTGGGAGATGAATCTGAGGAACTGTCCTGGATTGAAGTGTCATTAGAGGAGGTTTTGGAACAAATAGAAAAACTTAACATGAACAGATCACAAATGCCAGATGGCATTCACCCAAGGGTTCTAAAAGAACTCAAATAGGAAATTGCAGAACTGTTAACCGTGGTTGTAATCTGTCCCTTAAATCGGCTTCTGTACCTACTGACTGGAAGATAGCTAACATGACACCAATATTTAAAAAGGGCTCTAGAGGTGATTCCAGCAATGTCGAAAGCACCAGTTCTGGTGTTTGACTTGTGGGCTGAAAGGAAGAGTGACAACTGCATATTTAAAGATGGCAGTGGAGTAGAGCAGAAGATGGGAGGAAATGAGAGAGCAAAGATGAAGGGACAGAAGGAATAGCAAGTGGAGAAAAGAATGGTAAGAGGAGGATTTCTTCTTTTTGGTTTTTTTCCTTCCCACTATTTATTCTACCCATAGTTTTCTCACCTTTCCTTCTATATACGTTCCCCATGTTTGGCTAATGAAATGTAGCTCTTTCTCCATCTCCTGGGATACCAAGCAGACCATAGGAGGACTAGGATCTGTTCTATACATGGAGCTTCAAAAACCCTTTCAACAAAGAGAGACAACTATGGTGGGATTTTCTAGGGTTCCTAGGAGACTCTTAATGGGGATCTCTATGGGGATCAGGTACCTACAGACCGGTAAGTCTAATGTCAGTACCAGGCAAATTAGTCGAAACAATAGTTAAGAATAAAATTGTTAGACACGTAGAAGAACATAATTTGTTGGGCAAAAGTCAACATGGTTTCTGTAAAGGCAAATCATGTCTTACTAATCTATTAGAGTTCTTTGAAGGGGTTGACAAACACGTGGACAAGGGGGATCCAGTAGATATAGTATACTTAGATTTTCAGAAAGCCTTTGACAAAGTCCCTCACCAAAGGCTCTTGTGTAAATTATATTGTCATGGGATAAGAGGGAAGGTCCTTTCATGGACTGAGAACTGGTTAAAAGACAGGAAACAAAAGGTAGGAATAAATGGTAAGTTTTCAGAATGGAGAGGGGTAACTAGTGGTGTCCCCCAAGGGTCAATACTAGGACCAATCCTATTCACCTTATTCACAAATGATCTAGAGAAAGGGGCAAGCAGTGAGGTAGTAAAGTTTGTGGATGATACTAAACTGTTTAAGATAGTGAAGGCAGAGGCAGACTATGAAGAACTTCAAAAAGATCTCACCAAACTGAGTGATTGGGCAACAAAATGGCAAATGAAGTTTAATGTGGATAAGTGTAAAGTAATGCATGTTGGAAAAAATAACACCAACTAGACATATAATATGATGGGGGCTAATTTGTCTATGACAAATCAGGAAAGAGATCTTGGAGTTATCGTGGAAAGTTCTCTGAAAACTTCCACACAGTGTGCTGCAGCGGTCAAAAACGCAAATAGAATGTTAAGAATTATTAAGAAATTGATAGAAAATAAGTCACAGAATATCTTTTGCCCCTGTATAGAACTATGGTACGCCCACATCTTGAATACTCTGTACAGATGTGGTCTCCTCACCTCAAAAACGATATTTTGGCCTTGGAAAGGGTTCAGAAAAGGGCAACTAAAATGATCAGGGATTTGGAACAGGTCCCTTATGAGGAGAGGCTAAAGCGCCTAGGACTTTTTAGTTTGGAAAAGAGGAGAGTGAGGGGGGTATGATAGAGGTATATAAAATCATGAGTGGTGTGGAGAGGGTGAATAAAGAAAAGTTATTCATTAGTTCCCATAATATAAGGATTAAAAGACACCAAATAAAATTAATGGATAGCAGGTTTAAAACTAAATAAGCGAAAGTTCTTCTTCATACAGCGCGTAGTCAACCTGTGGAACAACTTGCCAGAGGAGGCTGTGAAGGATAGAACTATAACAGAGTTTAAAGAGAAGCTAGATAAATTCATGGAGGTTAGGTCCATAAAAGGCTATTAGCCAGGGGGTAGGAATGGTGTCTCTGGCCTCTGTCAGAGGCTGGAGACAGATGGCATGAGACAAATCGCTTGATCATTGTCTTCGGTCCACCCCCTCTGGGGCACCTGGCGCCGGGCACTGTCGGCAGACAGGTTACTGGGCTAGATGGATCTTTGGTCTGACCCAGTACGGCCGTTCTTATGTTCTTATGGATTTTGAAAAACTATTTTGTTATATTTCCTGGGTTCATGAACTATGGTCAGGACCTGGCACAACATTTTGCCACCTGCGGCAGAGAGCTCAAATGATGCCCCCATACCACCTTTTCTCCTGCCTGCCTGTTATGTCTCTTGTACCCTTCTTCCTCCAGCACAGCACTCCACCATCTCTGTGCATCTGGAGCAGAGAGAATACATATGCACCAGCAGCAGACACAATTTTCTACACTCAGGGTCCTAGTGGTGCCCCCCCACCCCACAATCTGGCATCTGAGGCGGCCACCTCATTTCACCTCATGGTAAGGCCAGCCCTGACTATGATGTATAACAACACAAGTGACACAACAGAACAGAATGTATATAGAATATCATTTTATCTTGAACAATGCCAAGATGGATGAGAAGGGAAGAGTGAAGTTGTTGCTGCTGTTGCTGGGAGATTTCTGAGGGGGGGACCTCTTCTCTCTATACCCTGAGGTATTGAGATTGGACTTTCATGCTCTGAGTGTTTGCAGGAGTGGACACTAGGTCTTTCAATGGGAACCTAGCTTTAAAGAATAACTTCCTGTTATTTTAGAAATTGAAGGACTTAAAATCTGGCCTTAAACTCTATCATAGCCAGCAGAGAACATGATTATGAAAGAGTCTATTACAGTGGTCTCCAACCTTTTTATCCTCAAGATCACTTTGTCAATTTAAGTGCAATGTAAGATCTACCCTCAAACCCAAATACCCTGCCCTGCTTCCTCCCTGTCTCCTCTCTGAGGCCTCACCCCGCTCACTCCATCCCCCTTCCTTCCCCATCCTCACTCACTTTCACCAGACTGGGGTAGGGGATAGAGGGTTCAGGTTCTGGTCTTGGGCCAACAGGTTGGGAGTGTGGGAGGGGCTCTGGGCTTAGCCCAGGGTGGGGGATTGGGATCCAGGAGAAGTTGTAGGGTGCAAGCTCTGGGAAGGAGTTTGGGTATAGGGAACCTCATGTCTGGGGCAGGAAGTTGGGTGCAGGACACAGTTTAGGGATGGGACAGGGGTTTAGGAAGCAGGCTTTGGCTGGGCACCGTTTAACTGAGATGGCTTCCGGGTGGTGGAGCAGTGGGGTTAAGGCAGGCTTACTCTTGCCCTGGCCCTGCACCACTCCTGAAAGCATCTGGCATGGACAAAAAATGGCTTCATGGTGTCACGTGCTACCCCTCATCTACAGGCACTGAGCCCACAGCTTCTACTGGCCACCATTCCCCATTATTAATCAATGGGAGCTGCAGAAGTGGTCAATGGGAGCTGTATGCAAGGACAGCATGTGGAGACCCCCTGCTCTGCCTTTCTCAGGGGCTGCAGGGAAATACCAGCCACGTCCAGGAGCATGGGATAGGGATAAGTTCTCCAGCCATTACAGCTTAGGCCAGTGGTCACCAACCGGTAGATCTACTGGTAGATCTTGGAGCCTCTGACAGGTGATCCTGACTGGTTTTGGCCAAGACTATCAAGTGTGGGCACTTGAGTTGCCTCTCCCCACACTGTTGCTCCTGCCCTTTGCCTTGGAGCTGCCCCTCCCTCTGAGGAGTATCCTGCTTTCTGTGCAAGGCAGGGGAGGAAAAGGAGGGGTGCTGATGTCAAGGTGCCCCCTCCCATTTTGTATCCTTTCTCTACAGAGCAGAGAGAGGGCATAACAAGACTTGGGATGGAGTTTGCTGGCTGCTTTCGGGAGTGCTCCAGGGCTAGGGAGGGGTGATCCTGCCTTAGCACCACTGCACCACCAATCAGGAGTCACCAGCTGTGCCCAGCTGGAGCCCACATCCCAAACTCCTACCCCAGTAATGAACCCCCTCCTACACTCCAAGCACCCTGCATCCAAATGCCGTCCCAGAACCCCCTAGAACCTAGAACCCCCTCCTACATCCCAACTGCCTGCCCCAAAAGCAGCTCAGAGCCCCTCTCACACTCCAGATTCCTTAATCCAAGACCAAAGCCTGCACCCCAACCCTCTGCCCCAGCCTGATTAAAGTGAGTGAGGATGGGCAAGAGAGGGAGGATGGAATGAGCAGGGGCGGGGCCTTAGAGAAGGGGTTGGGAGGAAGGTGGGGTAAGGATATTTATATTTGAGGTAGATCTTGGATTGCATTAAATTCAGAAAGTTATCTCATGCTTAAAAATGTTGGAAACCCCAGTTAGGCATTTTAGAACTCACTACTCAAAGAATTAAATATAAGAGTAAGTAAGAAAGGAAAATTATAAAATGCACAGACCAGTCAATACCCCAAAGTAACACACTTTGCAAGCAATAAAAGAAGTAACAACAACCCCACGTATGTGTTGGGTTGGAAGATGAGAGCAAAGGATAGTGAGAATTTTTGAGAATGTCAGAGACACACAGGCTGTGTCTACATTGGCACCCTTTTCCGGAAAAGGGATGCTAATGAGACAAGTCGGAATTGCAAATGCAGTGGGGGATTTAAATATCCCCCGCAGCATTTGCATGAACATGGCTGCTGCTTTTTTCCGGCTCGGGGCTTTGCCGGAGAAAAGCGCCATTCTAGACAGGATCTTTCAGAAAATAAAGCCTTTTCCGGAAGATCCCTTATTCCTCTTAAAATCAGGAATAAGGGATCTTCCGGAAAAGGCTTTATTTTCCGAAAGATCCCGTCTAGACTGACGCTTTTCTCCGGCAAAGCCCCCAGCCGGAAAAAAGTGGCAGCCATGTTCATGCAAATGCCGTGGGGGATATTTTAATCCCCCGTGGCATTTGCAATTCCAATTTGTCTCATTAGCATCCCTTTTCCGGAAAAAGGTGCCAATGTAGACACAGCCACACAGTATCTGACAGAGATCTGCATTGCCAAGCTCCCTCCATCCCCTTCTTTCTGTGTGGATGTGGGAGAAGGAGGGACATCCTGATATCAGAACCCCTGTTCTCCCTCCCACACTCTGCACAGCAAGAAGGAGGCTCTCAGGGGAGCAGCTCCAAGGCAGAGGGCAGAAGCAGCATGACCATGGGTGGAGGGGCAGCTGAAGTGCCAGCGCTTCGCAGCTTCCGAGCCAAACCAGTCAAGATCACCTGTCACAGGTGCCAAGATCTACCAGTAGATCCCCATCTACTGGTTGGTGACCACTGGTCTATTAAGCCTGCGTTTTTTCCAAACTTGCAGGAAAAAAAGTTCTCATCATGCCAAGAGAGAGAATGTTGGAAGTTGTATGTATGATTTCAAGTCAACAGTGTGACACTAGTCTTCAGTGATTAAATGCTTGCAAATACACAATAGCATCATTGCTAAACAACCTCATAGAGCATCAGGATTATACAATAGCAAAAACGATTTTTAGCTTACAACTTAAGCTCTAAATTACCAACCCTGTAGCCAGTAACTAAAGGTGCAGCTGTGCAGCTTTATGAGTTGGGCCTTACTTTGAGTAAGAACAGTGGTTTCCTCTTGATCCTTTGACTATACTATTGACCAGTGATTATATACATAGGCATAGCTAAATTAAACAGTGATTACTCTATGATGATAGATATATCAAACAAGCACAAGCGCATATGTGGAGGGTGGGGGGAGTACAGTCACTTGCCACTGACAAGTAAATCCCAGTATACAAATAATAAAGAATCAGTTTGTAAATATTATTTCACATTTTCAGAATACTGAAACATTTTAGAAACCTTTTCAAGACAATTGATTTTTTCTCTCTCTGTCTTCTAATAAAATGCCTTGTTTTCAAGTCTCAGGTTACTGAGACATAACGGCACATTTCTAAACTGTATATGTCAGTCAAATTATATAATTTGCATTTTGAGGCTCATAGATTAGGACATGGAGCATTACACTGTTAGCAGAGCATCAGGGGAAATTAGAATAGTTACTTCTTGCCATAAACTATGATTAAAGTGATAAAAAATGCTCCAGCCAACCTGCTGCTAAATTTCTGAAGCATTTTAAAGCAGACCAACATAGTCATTCTTAATACACAAAGGGTACCTTGTTATTTAGTTTATAAAGGGTTAGTGAATGATTAACAGATGTTTCAAGCATGTTAAAGATATAAGTACAGATATAAGTTATGGGGGTTACAACCACATCAGTCACAGATAGTTGATTCTAAGCAGCCCATTAATCTGTTAGACCCTAACAAGTGGTTAACCATTTCTTAAAATACACATGAACCCTTTGTAAATCGTTTATAAATGTACCTTAGCATGAAGTGTAACCTCTTTGAGCATTTGGTATATTTCATTCAGTGTAGAATCCACGTAGACAAAGCATTTACCTCTGCCACTCTGTGATGGGGTGTACCAACCTCACACTGGTGAGGCCAGGATTAAGCCATGCCCCATGATCTCAGTTGGGTATGCTCTCAGAGGAGGGAGCATTCAAAGAAGAACAGCTCCGCTCAGTCTGGCTGAATATAGGAGTAGCGCCTTTGGGTGCAGTAGCTTCCTGCAGAGAAGCTGCTGAGACTCCAATCAGCTGAGACTGGACCTCACAGCCAAGCTGCTGCAGAACCTTCCCATGGAGCCTGAGAGGCTTCCCATGGAGCCTACGTCTAGACTGCAAGCCTCTTTCGAAAGAGGCTTTTTCGAAAGTATCTTTCGAAAAAGCCTCTTTTGAAAAAGAGCGTCTAGACTGCAACCAGCACTTTTGAAAAAGCAAGCCGCTTTTTCGAAAGAAAGCATCCAGGCAGTCTGGATGCTCTCTTTCGAAAACGCCCTGTTTTCATTCAAGAATGCCTTTTTTCGAAAGAACACTTTCAAAAACAGGCGTTCTTCCTCATGAAATTAGGTTTACCACCGTCGAAAGAAAAGCCGCATTCTTTCGATTTAATTTCGAAAGAACGCAGCTGTAGTCTAGATGCAAGTGAAGTTTTTTTGAAAAAAGGCTACTTTTTTCGAAAAAACCCTTGAGTCTGGACACAGCCCAAGAGGGATCCATGGCAGATCTAAGTGTTGACAGAGGAACAGAAGCAGGGTAAGAAGTGACCCAGGAAACTAGTAAAGATCCTAGTTCCTAAATAACACATATGGACTATTGTTCTGCAGGACGCAGGTTCCACTGGGGCTTGTGTTCCCCTTCAGACTGTAGCCACCAGGCAAGATAGTCTTTGACTCTTGCCAATGGGTAACACTTCCTTGAGCTCTAGCAGTAAGGCAAGGCAGCCCTTGACTCTTGCCACTAGACAACATAGCCTGAGTTCAGCAGTGCTGCCTAATGATGATACCCTTACTCTTGATTTTTACTCTTACTCTGCCTCTTTACCCTTATTCAGCCTCTCCTAGATTTTTTAGGATCTGAATTTTCCAGGTATATTTCAAAATGCCTTCATCTGAATGTGAACTTTAAAAAAAAAATAAAGTAAATTATATTTCTTTAACTTCCAAATCTTGTGCTACTCTGAAAGCCCTAAAGCAATGTTTCTCAAAGTGGGCTGCACCTCCCCTTGGCTGGAAATGATGAACCAGAGCCAATGCGAGCAGTGAGATTCTGG
Organism: Pelodiscus sinensis; assembly: GCF_052426305.1. Taxonomy (NCBI): domain Eukaryota; kingdom Metazoa; phylum Chordata; order Testudines; family Trionychidae; genus Pelodiscus; species Pelodiscus sinensis. The sequence continues at coordinate 22,370,827 of NC_143059.1, read as the reverse complement.
GGCTATGGAGCCTTTAGGTAAACAAGTTGGTACAGGTCTGCTCGCGGCTTTCCCAAAGTGGGCCTAGCATGGCCTACTTTGAGAAACACTGCCATATAGAATGGAGAACAGCAATTGCAAGGCAACAACTACATTGAACACTGGGACACAAGAAGAAGGAAAGCATTGTCTGATGGGAAATCTCTGCTCCAGATGCTAATGAACCCCTGCCTGCACACACCCAGATGAGTAATTATCACACCATTTTTAGCAATAAATCCTCTATTGGTATCCAAAATACTGAAACTGCCTAATTGCATTTTGAGCTCCTGTGATGGGGTGGATCAGGCTCAGAAGCCTCCTGCTAGAAGCTCTGTAGTTCTGCCACATCCCACCCTAGAAAAAGATCATACACAAGTCCTCTAGAAGGGTAGCATGGCTGTGGAAGAACTGCGAATCAGGGGCCAGAAAGGCCCTATTAAAGGAGCTGCAGGCCCCAGAGTCAGTTCACTGTCTCTGAAATCCTGAAGAGGTGAAGAGTGAATGGCTGGCTAAGGAAGCAGCAGCACCATGGGGAGCTCTGCGTGAGGCTCCAGTGTGAGACTATGATGATCTGAGATAAAGCCTTGAACGAGGGGCAAGAAACTGTCTTCACGAGGAGAGGCCCTGGAGGCACCACTCTCTCCTGAGTGGGGAAACACACTGAGAGATTCAGACACACTCTACAGAGGATGACAGGATGGGCCCCTGTTGGAAGTGTACCCTGGAAGGGGTTTGTGATACTCAGGGTGTGACTCGGCCAGAGTGCTGAGTTGCTGAAGAAGGTTTAGGCATCAGGCAGTGCAGGACCCTGCTCTCGGCTGGATGGAGGCTCTTGTGTGAGGTGAGTGCCGCCCTGTTACAGCTCCCTTGAAGGAACATTGCCATAGCCAGGAATGGTCAATTTCTATTGTCTAGCCTTAAAAAAAAAGTTGGAATACTCCCTTGAACCATCAGTTTCCCATAAACAAATCTAGTGTTCCTTCTTGAACTATTTGTTTTTTCCCTACAAAATCCTTACCCATGCTCAAGGATTCTCATACCTAAATCTAAATTCTGCATCAGTTCCATTGAGAGGTGCTCTGCTCTGCTTATCTGTGGACTCCCAGCTCCCATAAACACCTGGGAACCCTGATCAATTTAAACTTCACGGAGTGATGAGCTCTCATGCACACTCTCTTACCCTAGGTATAGCCTCCTGATTCTACCTTAGAGCTAGCAAACTGCAACTGATCGCCAAAGTTTTGTAATTAGATTTAATATTGTAACTATATTGCTTGTTTGGCTCCCCTTGTATGGTTGCTACCTGGAAATAAATCACTTTTATAGTTAAGCTGTTTGCTTCTCTTTCTCTCTTTACCCCCCACCCCCCTTCTCTCCCCTCTTTGGGGGGGTGTTGGTTTTGGCTTCCCCATTCATTCTGCAACAACGCTCTGTGTACCTAAACTCAAGATCCCTGAAGCACCCAAAAATCATGTGAGGTTTGCTCATCAAGTTGGTAACTGGAAGAACGACTGTGGTATGAAAGTGGGGATAGGGAGGTGCTGAACCTTGGGATATGAGTGTGACAGCTTAAAGTGCAGTTTAACCCATCCCACTGAATCCAAGAGCACATGAGGGTCATAGTTTGGCATTGCTGGACAACCCAGCCTACTGAGTCAAGGGATGTATGATGGGTCAGCTTGTGAGTGCTGATTAATGGTTCTCTTAGTGGGTGTGAATGTCTGTGTGTGTTCATCTGATTCCAGAGTGGAAGGAACCCAGCCCTGGGGAACTTAGATCCTGCAGGATAGCTCCATTAGGAGGGAAATGGCAGAAGAGAAAAGTAGAGCTCCATACAAGATGATAAGTAACAAGCAGTATACTGAGAATTATCAACCCCTCCTCCCACAGAAGAATAACCTATAACCCAAAGTGATGGGACAACCTGGTAACACATGCTCATTGTGTATCTACCAGAATAGGCCCCAAAAGCAAGTTAGGCAAGGGAAAGAGTCCTATCAGGGCATAGGTCCTAAACTGTTTTGTATAATCAGGATTTAGTTGCCTTTGTATATACCCACCAGCAGATATTTACGAGATGAAAAAATCATGGAGGGGATCCTCAAGGAATCCATTTTGAAGCACTTGAAAGACAGGAAAGTGATCAGGAATAGTCAACATGGATTCACCAAGGGCAAGTCATGCCTGACAAACCTGAGCCCTGCATTGATTCCCTGCATGCTTCCCCCACAGCACAACTGAGCCCAGTTCCCTGCACCTCCTCCAAGCCCCACAAAACTGCTGAGCCAAGAGCCCTGTCCCTCCCTCCCCTTGAGTCTAGCCCCGGTTCCCGGCACCTCCCTCCTCCTGCAGTCAAACTGAGCTCTGGGCTCCACACACACACCCAACCCCATCCCACCCCACAGCCCAGCCCAGCTCCCCAGACCTCCCCACTCTGCAACCCAGCTGAGCTCAGTTTCCCTGCACCTTCCCCCAAACTATGTAGACATGCTGAGCCAGTGCTGATTCCCTGCCCCTGCCTTCCTCCCTCCCCTTGGATGTGTCTACACTGGCACGATCTTGCGCCAAAACTGCCGGTCTTGCGCAAAAATTTGCTGCCTGTCTACACTGGCCGTGTGTTCTTGCACAAGTACACTAACGTTCTCATGTATGAAATCAGGGCTTCTTCCACAAGAACTACGATGCTCCCACTCAGGAATAAGCCCTTTTGAGCAACTATTCTTGCGCAAGAGGCCAGTGTAGATAGGCAACATGATTTTCTTGAGCAATAATAAGAAATTAGCAGTAAGGATATATTACCGACCACCTGACCAGGACAGCGATACTGACATTGAAATGCTGAGGGAGATTAGAGAGGCTACCAAAATAAAGAACTCTATAATAATGGGAGATTTTAATTACCCCCATACTGACTGGATCCATGTCACCTCAGGAAGAGAAACAGAGATAAAATTTCTCAATGGCTTAAATGACTGCTTCTTGGAGCAGCTAGTGCAGGAACCCACAAGGGGAGAGGCAATTCTTAATTTAGTCCTGAGTGGAGTGCAGGATCAGGTTCAGGATATAACTGTTACAGGACCGCTTGGGAATAGTAACCATAATATAATAACATTCAACATTCCTGTGGTGGGAAGAACACCTCAGCAGTCCAGCACCCTGGCATTTAATTTCAAAAAGGGGAATTACACAAAAATGAGAAGGTTTGTTAAACAGAAATTAAAAGGCACAGTGACTAGAGCCAAATCCCTGAAAGCTGCATGGAACCTTTTTAAAGACACCATAATAGAGGCCCAACTTAAATGTATACCCCAAATTAAAAAACATAGCAAGAGACCTAAAAAATAGTCACCGTGGCTTAACCACCATGTAAAACAAGCAGTGAGGGACAAAAAGGTATCCTTTAAGAAGTGGAAGTCCAATCCTAGTGAGATAAATAGAAAAGAACATAAACACTGTCAAATCAAGTGTAAAACTGTAATAAGAAAAGCAAAAAAAGATTTAGAGGAACAGCTAGCCAAAAACTCAAAAAGAAATAACAAAATGTTTTTTAAGTACATTAGAAGCAGGAAGCCTGCTAAAAAACCTGTGGGTCCCCTAGATGATCGAGCTATAAAAGGAACAATCAAGGACGATAAAGCCATTGCAGAGAAACTAAATGATTTCTTTGCTTCAGTCTTCACAGCTGAGGACGTTGGGGAGATTGCTGAATCTGCACCGTCCTTTATGGGTGATGAATCTGAGGAACTGTCCCGGATTGAAGTGTCATTAGAGGAGGTTTTGGAACAAATAGAAAAACTTAATGTTAACAAATCTCCGGGACCGGATGGCATTCATCCAAGGGTTCTAAAAGAACTAAAATGGGAAATTGCTGAGCTATTATCTGTGGTTTGTAACCAATTCTTGTGGGTATGTCTACACTACAGCGCTAATTCGAACTAACTTAGTTGGAATTAGTTTATTCGAACTAAGCTAATTCCAACTAACGCGTCTAGAACTAAAAACTAGTTCGAATTAGCTAATTCGAACTAGCAAGTCCACATTGAGTGGACTCTGAACAGGGCTTAAGGTGGCCGGAAGCAGTGCCGGCAGGGCATCAGAGGAGGACTTAGAGCGTGGAGATGCTGTCTCAGGCTAGCTGAGGGCTGCGCTTAAAGGGTCCCGACCTCCATCCCGGACAGACAGTTCTAAGGGGTGCCCTGCTTGAAAACCAGTCCTGGCTTGGATTGCCCTGTGTACCCACACTGGGCACATCAAACCACTCGGCCATCAGCCCGGCTGCACTTGCCGCAGGCTGCCATCTGGGGAGAGGGGGCAATCGGGGGGCTGCAGGAGAGCTTCCACCCCCAGAAGCCCGCAGAGTCAGCCCAGTCCTACCCATCGGGGGCTCATACCCCATTCCTCCCTCACCTCCTTCCACTTACTCTTCCCTAGCCCCCCTTCTTATTGATGTACAAAATAAAGATAATGTTTCTTCCAACATTGACTCTGTCTTTATTGAACAAAACTGGGGGAGACTGGGAAAAGGAGGTGGGAGAGGGGAAGAGAAAGGCTGGGAGAGGGGAGGGCAACTAACATGATCAGGGGTTGGGAACAGGTCCCAGATGAAGAGAGGCTACAGAGACTGGGACTGTTCAGCTTAGAAAAGAGGAGACGGAGGGGGGACAGGATAGAGGTCTCTAAAAGCAGGGGTTGGGTGGAGAGGGTGCATTCAGAAAAGTTCTTCCTGAGTTCCCATAAAGAAGGACTAGATGACACCAAAGGAAAGGAATTGGTAGCAGGCTTCAAACTAGTAAGAGAAAGTTGTTCTTCTTCACAAAGCAAATAGTTAAACTGTGGAACTCCTTGCTGCAGGAGGCTGTGAAGGCTACAACTAGAACAGAGTTTAAAGGGAAGTGAGATCAAGTCATGGAGGTTGGGTCCATGGAGTAGTCTTAGCCAGGGGGTAGGAGTGGTGTCCCAGCCCAAAGTTTGTGGAAGGCTGGAGAGGGATGGCACGAGACAAATGGCTTGGTCACTGTCTTCGGTCCATCCCCTCCAGGGTCCCTAGGGTTGGCCGCTGTTGGCAGACAGGCTACTGGGCTAGATGGACCTTTGGTCTGACCCAGGACGGCCATTGTAAGCTCAGGGCTCAGGGTCGGGGGTCTCAGTGGACCCCCTTGATTTTCATGCACACCTGCTCCTGGGTGGCCAGGCTGGCTGCTATCCTGCCCTAGACGGCCACTTTCCTGTGTCTAGTGCAGAGATCGTGGACGAGGTCCACGATGTCCGCGCTAGCCCAGGAAGGTGCCCGCCTCTTGCGGTCCAGGGCAAGCTCCCGGGAGCCGCCAGCCTGGTCCCGGGAAGAGGGGGTGGGCTGGGGGACATCGGGTGGGTGGCTCTGTGCCATGCCAGGTGCAGGGTCTGCTGGCTGGGTGCTGGCAGGCTTGCACCTGGCATGGCCACCGTAGCCAGCCCGTGCCCCTTTAAGGGGTCCGGGGCCGGGAGGGGGGCAGACGAGTTTCCCTGGTGTTGGCCAGAGTGGCCACCAGGGAAACCTGGGGAGGGCTAGCCTCCCACTAGTTCGAATTAAGGGGCTACACACCCCTTAATTCAAACTAGTAAGTTCGAACTAGGCTTAATCCTCGTAAAATGAGGTTTTCCTAGTTCGAACTAAGCGCTCCGCTAGTTCGATTCAAATTCGAACTAGCGGAGCGCTAGTGTAGCGGCTATGAATGTTAGTTCGAACTAACGTCCGTTAGTTCGAACTAACATTGTAGTGTAGACATACCCTTAAATCGGCTTCCGTACCTAATGACTGGAAGATAGCCAACGTGACACCAATATATAAAAAGGGCTGTAGAGGCGATCTTGGCAATTACAGACCGGTAAGTCTAACTTCAGTACCAGGCAAATTAGTTGAAACAATATTTAAGAATAAAATTGTGAAGCATGTAGAAGAACATAATTTGTTGGACAAAAGTCAACACGGTTTCTGTAAAGGGAAATCCTGTCTTCCTAATCTGTTAGAGTTCTTTGAAGGGGTTAACAAATATGCGGACAAGGGGGATCCAGTAGATATAGAATACTTAGATTTTCAGAAAGACTTTGACAAGGTCCTTCACCAAAGGCTCTTGTGTAAATTACATGGCCATGGGATAAGAGGGAAGGTCCTTTCTTGGACTGAGAACTGGTTAAAAGACAGGAAACAAAGGGTAGGAAGAAATGGTAAATTTTCAAAGTGGAGAGGGGTAACTAGTGGTGTACCCCAAGGGTCAGTCCTGGGACCAATCCTTTTCAACTTATTCATAAATGATCTGGAGAAAGGGGTAAGCAGTGAGGTAGTAAAATTTGCAGATGATACAAAACTGTTTAGGATAGTCAAGACAGAAGCAGACTCCAAAAAGATCTCACCAAACTGAATGATTGGGCAACAAAATGGCAAATGAAATTTAATGTGGATAAGTGTAAAGTAATGCACATTGGGAAAAATAACCCCAAGTATACGTACAATATGATGGGGGCTAATTTGGCTACGACAAATCAGGAAAGAGATCTTGGAGTTATCGTGGAAAGTTCTCTGAAAACTTCCACACAGTGGGCAGCGGTGGTCAAAAAGGCAAATAGGATGCTCGGAATTATTAGGAAAAGGATAGAAAATAAGACAGAGAATATCTTACTGCCCCTGTATAAAACTATGGTACGCCCACATCTTGAATACTGTGTACAAATGTGGTCTCATCACCTCAAAAAATATATTTTGGCCTTGGAAAGGGTTCAGAAAAGGGCAACTAAAATGATTAGGGGTTTGGAATGGGTCCCATATGAGGAGAAGTTAAAGCGACTGGGACTTTTCAGTTTAGAAAAGAGGAGACTGAGGGGGGATATGATAGAGGATTATAAAATCATGAGTGGGGTGGAGAGGGCCGATAAAGAAAAGTTCTTTATTAGTTCCCATAACAGAAGAACTAGAGGACACCAAATGAAATTAATGGGTAGCAGGTTTAAAACTAATAAAAGAAAGTTCTTCTTCACACAGCGTGTAGTCAGCCTGTGGAACTCCTTGCCAAAGGAGGCTGTGAAGGCTAGGACTATAATAGAGTTTAAAGAGAAGCTAGATAATTTCATGGAGGTTAGGTCCATAAAAGGCTATTAGCCAGGGGATAAAATGGTGTCCTTGGCCTCTGTCTGTCAGAGGCTGGGGATGGCAGGAGACAAATCGCTTAATCGTTGTCTTCGGTCCAACCTCTCTGGGGCACCTGGTGCTGGCCACTGTCGGTAGACAGGATACTGGGCTAGATGGACCTTTGGTCTGACCCAGTACGGCCGTTCTTATGTTCTTATGGCTAAAATGGCCATCGGCACTTTCTTGGGCAAGAGGGTGTCCACACTGCCATAGATGCTCTTGTGCAAAAGCACAACTCGTACATGGAAGAGTGGATGTGTTCTTGCACAAGAACACTTGCACAAGATATTCTTGTGCAAGAAACAACCAGTGTAGACATAGCCTAAGAGTTTCCTCACATGAGCAAAATGAATTTTGTGTTCTGCACAGTATTGAGTTCATATGGCTTGTTTGGCTGTGCCAGCCAAGTTATTAATAAATATTTTTAAACCTCTACCTTTTCCCTCTGCTGCCATGTCAGCTCCCCTGGTGCCTACGGCCCCCACCCCCCATTCCTCACCCTCCTCTGCTGTCCTGACTCCTGCTCTTCTCACTGTCCTCAGCCCTCCTGCAACCTGTCCCCCTCCACCAGCCCTTCTCTCCTCCCTGTGCCCACTTCTCCAGTAGCCCCACTCTGATCATGTGAGGTACCCCTCCTCGTCCCCTCTTCTAACACCTCCCTCTACAAACCTGCCCTGCGTCACTTCTCTGATGGTGGTCCCTCCACTGCAGGTGTTTGCCTTTCTGCTTCACCCCCAGAATCCCCTGGCAACTGCACCTTCTCTTACCCCTGCACCCTCCTGGTGCCTCCCCCTTCCCTCACTTCCCCTGCCCCCTTTGCTCCATTTTTCCCTGATGCCCACCCTCTGCCCCTGTTCCCCTCATGCCCCTCTGCCCTCTCACATGACTTGCTCCATCCCAGCCTTCCTCATGCCCACCCCTTCTTTCAAGCCTTCTCCCAGCACCTCCCCTCGCCCCTCTAGCCCCTAATGCGCTTAACCTCTCCCCTCCCAGCATCACCCTGTCCCCCTCCCATTGACACCTCTCCCCTCCTGCCCTTTTCCTCATTGTCTGCACTTGGCCCCCTGCCATTTGTCTCTCCTCCACCCCTGTCCCTTTGGTGCCTCCCCCTTCCCCTCCGCCTCCGCACAAGCACCTTCCTCTCCCAGACCTTCCCCTTTCCCTCTGCACAAGCCCCTTCCCTTCCCTCCCTCTCTGTTTCCCTCTCCTGTACCTTCTGCCTTCCACTTTGTGGGGCCGGAGTCTGTGCTCTGACCCCGGACTCCGAACCCGCAACTCAGCCATGCAGCGCATCACAGCACCCAGCAACTTTAAAATCCCAGGCCGTGACGTTACGTCCCGTCTGGGTGTCTCTCCACCCACTGGTTTGAGCGTGCTGCGCAGGGCAGCAGCAGCCAGCGAGAGAGCGCTTAGGGAAGGTTGCGCACGGCAGGGATGGGGACGGAGGAGAGACGCTCTGGGCTCCTTGCGGAACCCCTTGTTTTACTCCATGGAACCCCAGGGTTCCGCGGAGCACCAATTGGGAAACACTGGTCTATAGGGTCATCACATTTATCCCTTTTTAAATACTTAGCACAACGGTGGCTTTATTCCAGTTTTCTAGAATTTCCCCAATGTTTCAAGCCTTACTTAAAATTTGCATCACAATTGTCCAGTGAGTTTCTCAGCCAGCTCTTTTTAAAATTACTGGATGTAAGTTATCCAGACCTGTCAAATCATTTACAAAAGGCTTTCCCTGTTGATTGATAGAAAGCTAAAGAATGCTTATAACTTTATTTACTGTTTTCACTTCCATTTTGCTACTTGAAGCAATAAAGGCTCAGGTCCTTCAGGACAGGAGGCCAGCAGTGGGGGCTGTGTGTGCAGGAGTTAGGGTGGAGGTTAGGGTTGGGTGGTGTAAGAGTGAAGGCTGGGGGGTGAGGTGAAGGAATCAGGGCAGGGGATTGGAAGAAGGGGGAACTCAGAGGGAAGTGGGCTCAGGATAGGGGTGGGGGCTCATAATGGGGGATGGATGTTGCTTTCTCTCCAGGGTTGGCCTTGGGTGGTGGGGACCACACACCTGGGGGCAGGGGTTGCATTTCCCATCCAGTGACTTCTCTAAGGGCTGGTCTAGCATGGATGCTGTGCACTCCATCCACTGGTTTGTACGCAGAGGCTGGGCCAGTATGGGGGCATTCTCCTTCCCCCTTCCCCTTTCTGGGGTGGGGAGGAACAGTGGGGCTTCCTTCCACCCCCATTCCTCTTCCCAGGTTGGGAGAGCTGGTGGGATTTTCTCCCTCTCCCCTCCTAAAGGCAGGAGGAGGGGTTTGGGACAGAGGAGTCACTTACCTGGCCCAGTGACTGGGAATATGGTGCATTCCATCCCCAGCTGGCCACTGTCTTGGTGATGTGGCTGCCCCCCAGTGGTCACTCTGCAGTATCACTCTCCTCCAATCAGTTCTCTCCCTTTCCATGTAATGAAAAACAATCCCCTTCCAGACCAATCCAATCTTCCTGGCACAACCAAACCATAATCTTACTTTAAGTTATGAGAAGAGGAAGCTGCATACCAAACTTGGTGGTCCTAGCTCTTACTATTTAGGAGGAGTTCTTGAACACCTGACTCATGGAAGGACAGACAAACAGGTACACATTTCTAAAATATATAGATAGATGTATAACCACTGTGGGTATGTCTACACTACCCCCCAGTTCGAACTAGGGGGGTAATGTATGCATACCGAACTTCTAATGAAGCCCGGGATTTGAATTTCCCGGGCTTCATTAGCATAAAGCCGGCGCCACCATTTTTAAAAGCCGGCTAGTGCGAGCCCCGTGCCGCGCGGCTACACGCGGCACGGACTAGATAGTTCGGATTAGGCTTCTAATCCGAACTATCTGTACGCCTCATGGAACAGAGGCCTATCTCCACGAGGCGTACAGATAGTTCGGATTAGAAGCCTAATCCGAACTATCTAGTCCGTGCCGCGTGTAGCCGCACGGCACGGGGTTCGCACTAGCCGGCTTTTAAAAATGGCGGCGCCGGCTTTATGCTAATGAAGCCCGGGAAATTCAAATCCCGGGCTTCATTAGCAAGTTCGGTATGCATACATTACCCCCCTAGTTCGAACTAGGGGGTAGTGTAGACATACCCTGTCTTCTTCCTCTGGGATTTCTCAAATTGCCTGAAAGAAGAAGGAAACTAGGTCAACTTTGTTCATAAAGCAAAATTACAATGATTAATCTTGAAGATCTGTTGATTCATCAACAGGAATCAGCCTGACATTCAAAAAAAGGTGTCTCTATACAAACCCATCAGCTCTTATTTTTTCAAGTTAATGTGCTTTGCTTTCAAGACAATGTACATTACTGTTTCTGTTAGTTATAAAATCCTGATTTATCCTGAAAATATCTAAGATCTCTAAAAACAGAAATTAATAGTCATGTAGAAATATGAGGGCTATTTTTCTCTAGGCAATTCCCTGTCTTACCAGACTAACCAAAGCATTCTTAAATATATAGAACGTGTAGTCTGCTCCTAGATTGCCACTACTATGAAACAACAAGCTTTTTGTTGAGCTCTTTGGATAGATATCATTGCTGAATAATTCATTGCACCCACTCTGGCCCAGCTGTTGTTACCAGATTTGCCCAATACTCTGGGGTATGCTCATTTATTAGGGTTACTCTTATGGGGCTGGGGGGAGGTCATCTTGTTAGTCTTTAAAGTGCTACATAGTCCTGTATTTTAATTCTATCAGTGTGCTGCTTGTGCTTACTTGTGCTCTCATATGTAGCTGAATCTCTCTACTGCCAATTCCCCCTCCCACTGGAGCTCTCTTGCAGGAACTAGGTTCCTTAGGACCGGGTTCTTCCTACCTTAGCAACACACACAGACACTCACACCCACCAACAGAGTACGTCTGAGAGTACTGGGTATTCAGCACTCCCATGCTGATCCCTCATATGTCTCTGGACACAGCAGGCTGGGTTTAACAGCAATGCAGAGTCAGGAGGCTATGCTTGAGGAGAAGGGGGGGTGCGGAAGAGAAAGGGTATGTCTACACTACAAAGCTAATTCGAACTAACAGACGTTAGTTCGAATTAACGTTGATAGGCGCTACACATACAAACCGCTAGTTCGAACTTAATTCGAACTAGCGGAGCGCTTAATTCGAACTAGGTAAACCTCATTCTACGAGGACTAATGCCTAGTTCGAACTAAATAGTTCGAATTAAGGGCTGTGTAGCCACTTAATTCGAACTAGTGGGAGGCTAGCCCTCCCCAGCTTTCCCTGGTGGCCACTCTGGGCACCACCAGGGAAACTCTTCTGCCCCCCTCCTGGCCCCGGAGCCCTTAAAGGGGCACGGTCTGGCTACGGTGCCCGTGCCAGGTGCAAGCCTGCCAGCTCCCAGCCAGCGGACCCTGCACCTGGCACGGCACGAGCCAGCCACCCGCTGCCACCCAGCCCTCCGCCTCTTCCTGGGACCAGGCTGGCGGCTCCCAGGAGCCTGCCCGGGGCCGCAAGAGGTGGGCGCCCACCTGGTCTAGTGCGGACATCTGCACCACCATTTCTACCCCCTGGCTAATAGCACTCCATGGACCCAACCTCCATGACTTTATCTAACTTCTCTTTAGACTCTGTTATAGTTCTAGCCTTCACAGCCTCCTGCAGGAAGGAGTTCCACAGGTTGACTATTTGCTTTGTGAAGAAGAACTTTCTCTTATTAGTTTGAAGCCTGATACCCATTCATTTCATTTGGTGTCCTCTAGTCCTTCTATTATGGGAACTAATGAAGAACTTTTCTTGATGAACCCTCTCCACACCTCTCATGCTTTTATAGACCTCTATCATATCCCCCCTCAGTCTCCTCTTTTCTAAACTGAAAAGTCTCAGTCTCTTTAGCCTCTCTTCATATGGGACCTGTTCCAAACCCCTGATCATTTTAGTTGCCCTCCCCTCTCCCACCCTCTCTCTTCCCCTCTCCCAGCTCCTTTTCCCAGTCTCCCCGAGTTTTGTTCAATAAAGAGAGTTTCTATTTTTGAACACACGTGTCCTTTATTTTGTACATCAGGAAGGGGGACTAGGGAGGGGTAAGTGGAAGGAGATGAGGGAGGAATGGGGCACGAACCCCCGATGGGGAGGACTGGGGTGGCCCTGCAGGCTCCTCGGGGTGGAAGCTCTCCTGCAGCCCCCAGATTGACTCCCCCTCCCGGATGGTAGCCTGCGGCAAGTGCATCCGGGCTGATGGCCAAGTACTGTGATGTGCCGAGTGTGGGCACTCAGGGCACTCCAAGCCAGGACTGCTTTGCTGTCCCTCATCGAGTTGGACAAGTGAGCGGGGAACCCCTGAGAACTGTCTGTCCGGGGTGGGGGTCAGGTCTCTTTAAGCACAGCCCTTGGCTAGCCTGAGGCAGCAGCTCCACACTCTAAGTCCTCATCTGATGCCCTGCTGGCACTGCTTCCGGCCATCCTTAACCTCGGTTCAGGGTCCACTCAATGTGGACATGCTAGTTCGAATTAGCAAAATGCTAATTCGAACTAGTTTTTAGGTCTAGATGCACTAGTTCGAATTAGCTTAGTTCGAATTAACTAATTCGAATTAAGTTAGTTCAAATTAGTGCTGTAGTGTAGACATACCCAAAGAGACCTCACCACACCATGGAGCTTGCACTGATCAGGGTTCCCAGATGGTGATGGGAGCTAGAGGTCCAGAGAGCAGGAGACGAGCAGAGCCCCCAGCTCGATCAGAAAGGAGATGAAAAAGTATCAATGGAACTGATGCAGTTTAAATCCAGGTATCAGAACAGTTTTTCTTGGGCAAGGGTATGAGTTTTTATAGCAATAGCACAATAGTTTGAAGAGAACACTGGATGGATGCGTCTAGACTGGCATGATTTTGCGGAAATACTTTTAACGGAAAAGTTTGTCCGTTAAAAGTATTTGCGCAAAAGAGCATCTATATTGGCAAGAACACTGACAATCTTACATTAGATCGTCAGTGTTCTTGCGCAAATTCTCATGGCCAGTTTAGACAGCTGGCAAGTCTAGATGCACCCGATTTGTTTGTGGGTAAACGTAGGTGAGACAAAAGAGAGTGATCACACCTGGTTATGGGTGATGTTCCTTGAACAAGCTCACAATGCAACTAGGCAGTTTCAGTATTTTGGATGTCAATAGGATCCATTAATAGAATTGGTCTGATAATGACTAATTTGGGTGTAAGCAGGCCTGGGTTTATTAGCATCTGGAGCAGAGATTTCCCATCAGATGGTGCTTCTCTGCTTTTGGCATACCATAGTTCAGTGTGGTTCCTGCTTTGGAAAAGCTGCTCTCCATTCTGTATGCTAATGTAGATGTCTCTCTGTTCTATCTTCAATGCAGATGAGGCTGGGGTGTTTCCTTAATTCTGTCACCCTTGTCTGAAGCAGTTTAGGTGTGTCTTCCCTGGCCTTTTCATTGCTTTGTCTTTGATTCTAGCAAAGGCCTGGAGGAGGGGGATGGTTTTCCATGAGTGTCACTCCCTGAGTCCCCAAGAGCACAGGGCTGGTGTTTGTGGCAGGTTTGAAATAAATTTGTGATGTCAATCCAGATTCAAATATACTCACAATCACATCCCAAAAAACCCCACCACTCCTGCTGGAACTAATGACAATCTCAGCAAAGAAACAAATGAGCATGGAGACTGGACTGCCTTCTAGCTGGCCAGGTTTCTTCCAGAGATTAGGTTTTTTTTTATGGTATATCAAGCAGAAGTTTGCTACTGCATGTGTTGTACCTTATGTGCATAAACGAGGGAGTTCTGTTTCTAGGTGTCAGTCAAGCACCTTTCACATGCACTAAATTCATGTTAAAGTGCTAAAAGAATTAGATGAGAAATAAGTCATTAAATGTTCATAAGGCATGTGGTTTAAAGTACAGCACATGACCTGCTTAGTGGGTTGATTTTTATCTCACACAGGTTTAACTTTGCAAACCTGAAAACATTAGAGGAATGAAAGGCTTTAGTATACCTTCTAAGCAGACAGGAAAGATAACCCTGTGAACTCAAGTGTCTGTCTAGAATTGCCTCACTAATGATAATTAGCAACACATTTACAGCACAAGGTAGGAGAATTTGGACATTGTTTATTTGTGTTAATTGGAATTGCTGAGTGCTGGAAATGTCTGGATCACAATGGAAGCTCTCCACCCAAAGCTAAAATTAACCTATAGCCAAACAAGGCAAATTTCCCATTCACAAAGTATAACCAACCATCCAACAAAAAAGGCCTGTCTCTTTCTGGGAGCAACAGGTCAGATTAAAGTCATTGTCTTTTGAGGATTTATCTTAAAATGTAACTATATTGCTACCCTGATTTTACTAGAGTCTCACATTGTTCAATGTTTACTTTTGAAGATCTGCTCCGGAAGTCCTATGATTGTGTTCAAATCTCCTTTCTTTTTTAAAAATTTGAAAGTAACTTTCTAATCTTATTGAATGTGGAGAAAATGCTTCATGTATGCTACAATTCAAAAGTACAGAGCAAACTGAAGGAACCCCAAATGTATATTTCAATCTCATTTTGGATGGTCCTGATTCATTACTTTTGAACACTTGAGGTTGAAAATATTGTAAAGTAAAAGTCCTCAAAGCTTCTGTTGAATCAATAAACAAGAGAGACAGACCAGAAATCAAACCCAGGTCTCCCGCATACCAATCAAGGTCACTTACACACCTACCTACTGAAACATTCCATGCATTGCACCCATGCATTTAATCAGATGACATGCTGTACCGACCCATTCTTCTCATGCTCTTGCATACTATTGGCCCCTTTAAGAGAGGGTTTAATATCTTATATATAAGCAGGTATAGATATCACAAAAAAGTATAAATGGTTTCAGTGGCCTAAAAAAATCATTGGTCTAGCATTGTCCTTTTCACCAATGACTCTTATCTGAAAATCAGACAAAGTAGGTGATATAATATCTTTTCTTGGACCAATTTCTGTTGGAGGAAAGAAGAAACCTTAACACTCCAGAGTTCTTCTTCGGGGCTTCAGACTGAGATGAAGAGCATGATATAATATATTTAGCAGATAACATTACTAGCCACAAAAAAATACAAGCCTCAATCCCACAGTCAGATCCAGTACTAAGGACCTATGTATGATGCACAGAGTTCTGTGCAGGTACACGTGTCCTTAGGGAACTATCTGTCAATCTCTTGCAGGTTTCATTTTTCTTACAAGCTTGTTCAAGTCTGCTCTTCTTAAATCCCCAGTTCCTGGAATCATGTGACTGAGCTTAGCTTTCATTTCATTACCAAAGGCTCTTGTGTAAATTACATGGCCATGGGATAAGAGGTCCTTTCATGGATTGAGATCTGGTTAAAAGACAGGAAACAAAGGGTAGGAATAAATGGTAAATTTTCAGAATGGAGGGGGGTAAACTAGTGGTGTATCCCAAGGGTCAGTTCTAGGACCAATCCTGTTCATCTTATTCATAAATGATCTGGAGAAAGGGGTAAGCAGTGAGGTGGTAAAGTTTGCAGATGATACCAAACTGTTTAGGATAGCCAAGACAGAAGCAAACTGTGAGGGACTCCAAGAAGATCTCACCAAACTGAGTGATTGGGCATCAAAATGGCAAATGAAATTTAATGTGGATAAGTGTAAAGTAATGCACATCAGGAAAAATAACCCCAACTATATGTACAGTATGATGGGGGCTAATTTGGCTACGACAAATCAGGAAATAGATATTGGAGTTATCGTGGACAGTTCTCTGAAAACTTCCATGCAATGTGCAGCGGCGGTCAAAAAGGCAAATAGGATGCTAGGAATTATTAAGAAAGGGACAGAAAATAAGACCCAGAATATGTTACTGCCCCTGTATAAAACTATGGTAGGCCCACATCTTGAATACTGTGTACAGATGTGGTCTCCTCACATCAAAAAAGATATTTTGGCCTTGGAAAGGGTTCAGAAAAGGGCAACTAAAATGATTAGGGGTTTGGAATGGGTCCCATATGAGGAGAGGTTAAAGAGACTGGGACTTTTCAGTTTAGAAAAGAGGAGACTGAGGGGGGATATGATAGAGGTATATAAAATCATGAGTGGTGTGGAGAGGGCCGATAAAGAAAAGTTATTTATTAATTCCCTAAACAGAAGAACTAGAGGACACCAAATGAAATTAATGGGGAGCAGGTTTAAAACTAATAAAAGAAAGTTCTTCTTCACACAGCGTGTAGTCAACCTGTGGAACTCCTTGCCAGAGGAGGCTGTGAAGGCTAGGACTATAATAGAATTTAAAAAGAAGCTAGATAATTTCATGGAGGTTAGGTCCATAAAAGGCTATTAGCTAGGGGATAAAATGGTATCCTTGACCTTTGTTTGTCAGAGGCTGGAGAGGGATGGCAGGAGACAAATCGCTTGATCGTTGTCTTCGGTCCAACCTCTCTGGGGCACCTGGTGTTGGCCACTGTCGGCAGACAGGATACTGGGCTAGATGGACCTTTGGTCTGATCCAGTACGGCGTTCTTATGTTCTTATTTTCTAAAAAATAATTTTCCAGCCCAAATAGTGGCAACAAAAAGGTTTGCAATCCAAATCTTAAAGGATCAAAACCAAAAGCAATAAAATAAACCACAAAAAAGCAGAATTAGTCTTAAAAATCTCTTGATTCCAGTCTAGTCTCTTGATTTTGGGGCCAGTTTGTCTCCTGATTTGTAAACCCTGGAAGCTGGCAATACTGGTGCACGGGAAGTAACTGAACATGGGAAGGGAGGTATTTGGGTAGGGTTACCAGATGGTTTAAAAAAAATACCAGACACACTTGATCTCAGATTGAGGGGGACCAGCTGGGAGAGGAGCGGGGCTGGCAGGGGGAGATTGTGGGGGAGACCAGGCGGTGGGGAGTGGGGCTGGCCGGGAGGAGGTTGGGGGGAGTGGGGCTGGCTGGAGGAGATCAGGGGGTAGGGGGGAAATGGGCCAGCGGGAAGCAGGGCTGGCCGGGAGGGGGTTGGGAGGAGCAGGGCTGGCCGGGGGGGGGGGGGGCGGGAACCGGCCGCCGGGAAGCAGGGCTGGCTGGGAGGGAGTTGCGGGGAGCGGGGCTGGCCAGGGGGCAACCGGCCAGCAGGGAGCGGGGCTGGCTGGGGATAGGGAACCAGTTGGCGGAGAGTGGGGCTGGCCCAGGCGCACACAGATTCCGGGGTACTGCCCATCCCACACACAGTCCTGGCGGGGCGCATGAGCAAGTCTGACCCTGGGTTCCATCCTGCCCTGACCCCCCTCCTCTCTACTGCATAGTTGCGTACTTCCTGGCTGGTAGACGCACACATGCAGTATGAGCATGTCCACCAGCCAGGCAGTACGCAACTATGTACAGATTTGTTTCCTGGACAGAAACCTCAAATACCAGACTGTCCAGTTCAGAACCGTACACCTGGCAACTCTGTATTGGGGGAAGGAAGTGGGGAGCCATTTTCTTTTGCTTCTCCATCAGGAATAAGTGGATTAGCCGAGCAATTCCCCCTGAAATAACTACCCCACTGAGGGTTCTTGAATGAGTTGCAAGCACCTTGTTTAAATAAAAAACAGGACTATGTAGCACTTTAAAGACTAACAGGATGGTTTAATAGGTGATGAGCTTTCGTGGGCCAGACCCACTTCCTCAGATCAAATAGTGGAAGATAATTAGCGTCTTTATTCAAACTTGAGTGTAAAGTGTCGAATTTAAGCATGAATGACAGTTCAGAGGATTCTCTTTCAAGTGAAGTCTTAAAAGGTCTTTGAAGCAGAATGCAGGTAATCAAGTCGTTGAGACAATGTCCTTTCTGGTTGAAATGGCAAGAAACTATTTTTTCTTTGTGATCCTGTCTGATATCTGTTTTGTGGGCATTGATCCTTTGGCAAAGTGTCTGAGACGTTTGCCCAATGTCCATAGCAGATGGACACTTTCGGCACATGATAGCATAAATTATATTTCTGGATGCGCAGGAATATGTGTTCTTGATCTTATAACTCACTTGGTTAGGTCCAATAACGGTATTAGCAGAGTGAATATGTGGACAAAGCTGGCAACGGGGTTTCTTGCAAGGGAAGGTACCAGGGTTGGTATTAGTGTGGTATGTCCTGTGGTTGTTGGTAAGAATCATCTTGAGGTTAGGTGGTTGTCTATAGGAGACTATGGGTCTGTCTCCCAGAGTCTCTTGGAGTTTAGTATCCTGTTCCAGTATAGGCTGTAGTTTATTGATAATGTGTTGGATAGGTTTAAGTTGGGGGTTGTAGGTGATGACAAGTGGTGTTCTATTGTAGGTTTTCTTGGGTCTGTCTTGAAGTAGTTGGTTTCTGGGTATTTGTCTGGCTCTTTCAATTTGCTCTTTTATTTCTCCGGGTGGGTAGTTGAGGTTTATAAATGCTTGGTAGAGATCCTGAAGCTTCTGGTCTCTGTCAGTGGAATTAGAGCAGATGCGGTTGTATCTAAGGGCTTGGCTTCGCTAATTATCTTACCCATTACAAAGATAGCTTCCCCAATTATCACCTCTAATATCATTAGCTCACAGACATTTACCTCCCCCTCCATCCCTCTTCTGTTCTGAAATGTGATTTGTCCTTTTCATATGTGTTCATTTTTTTAATTGTACCCTTTGGTATATATGGCTGTGACTATTTTCTTCCACTATTTGATCTGAGGAAGTGGGTCTGACCCACGAAAGCTCATCACCTAATAAACCATCTTGTTAGTCTTTAAAGTGCTACATTGTCCTGTTTTTTGTTTCAGCTGCACCAGACTAACACGGCCACATCTCTATCACTTGTTTAAATAAGCAGAGAAGGGCTTTTCCCATCTTTCAATTTAAGAGCCGCCTTAAACTTCCTGCCAATTAGCTGGAGGGGGCTGAAGTTCTTTAGTGCCTGGCTGGCACCGCCATGGAGCCCTCCCGCCACGTATTAATGAGCGATTGTAATTAACCGTGTCGGAGCTCCCGCCAGTGCTGCCGGGGGCAGCGGACAGTGAGGCGGTTTTGGCGGGACACGCGCCTCTCGCTGCCCGCAGCAGGGGGCTTGCGCCCGACACGCCACCCGCGGCGCTTAGGGAGCTGCAGGCAGCGCCGGGGCACGCGCTCACTCCCCTCAGGCGCTCTGCAGCGCGGCCGTTGGGGCACGTGATGGCTCCCTGCAGCCCGCCCCCGGGGCTGGTTGGCTGGCGCTGGCCGGGCGCGCGGCGGCGGCACTTGCCCGGGCTCTGGCGCTGGGAGGTGCTGCGACGCCCCCGCTTACAAAGACGGCTGGCAGCTCCCCTCGTCCCCGGCCGGCCGCTGCCCTCTGCGCCCGCAGGCTGCATCCGGACGCCTCCGGCAGGTGAGACGCGGGCTGCAGCAGCCTGCCCGCTTGGGGCGGGAGCGGAGCTCAGGCACGGAGCGAACGCGCGAGTAGCAGATCCCCGTGTGTCCCTGCAGCGCTGGGGCACGTCTGCTGCAGGGCTCCCGCCGCTCACCCCGGCCCCGGGTAGCGGGCACGCTGCGGCGGAGTGACCTCCGCACAGCCGCATCCTGGCCTCTGGCAGCCCCGTCTGGCTCGGTGCGTTCGCCGTTGTGCGAAGCCCCGGGAGCCTTTCTCCCTTTGGAACAGCTGAACTGGACGGGGTCTTTCCCAGGGCTCCAAGTGCACTGACGACAACCAGAAAGAATGGATGTTACCGGCTGTGATCGATAATGGCGAGGGATCTAGGCAATAACTTCTTGTCTTAAGGGCCAAGAGAAAATATACAGCAGACTTCAGGAATATTTTCCATTTATTTAACCTGTCCCTACGTATCTGGTATTATAGGAGAGGGCCTGTCTCTGAAAAACCAATGTGTTTAGTTCAACATTCCCACTGCTTTCAACTCTTCCTTAAAACTTTCTGCCTTCTCCGTCCTCCAGAAGTCTATGGTTTCAGAACAGGTTTATTTGGGGGGGTTAAGCAGGAACGGTTAATGCATAAATCTAAAAATTACCTTTTGAAAGTAGCAATCACAGGCATAAACAGACCTTGTGTGAAACATGGTGGGAAAATGGTAATTTAAATATTTTTCAGTAACACCTTTAACAGTCCTCCTCCCCCTAATTTACTATTCTGAGCCTGGTTTAAGCTAAATTAACTCTATTTAAGTCCAGTATATTGAGTTTGGAGTAAAACATTGTGTTTAGTGGAAAAAGTATCACTGTATACTGGGGGAAAACTTTGTCACTATTTAAGTTGTGGACAAAACTGTATTCACATTGAAAAAGAGGCAAATTTTGGAAACTCAGCTGAAAAAAATCAATAAATATATGAATTTCATGTAAATATACATCTTGCTCAAAGAACAAAGTATGCATTTGCATTTTACTATGAGATTGACTTAATGTCAAGGTTCCTTGCCGCAGTAAATCAAGCAATGTGGTGGAATTGTAACACACATTAATTATTCTGCTATAAAATTGCACATTTGAATTTGTCATCATGCACAAAGTGCTTGTAGTAATTGCAGATAAACATTGTTTTAATGATACATTAGCAATTAATGGCACTGACAAATGATGTGATTAGAAAAAAGGAATGGTTTGTAGGGGGGCACTCCCACATTTTGTTTCTTTAGCTACTATAAATGTATTGCAAGCTCAGTCATTAAAACTTACACTTCTTCATATTTTGTTTCACCATATTAATCTAGCCATTCTAATGGACCCTAAACATACTTATTGGTCCTCGGACACTTACAGAATGCACTTTTGTAAAACTTAAAACAATTCACTAACTTACACTCACATTATCTTTGTGTCTGCTGTGTGCTACTAGAGCAGCATTCATTGCATAAGCAAAAAGAGTCTGTTTCTCCTGTTCAGAAAAAAAGTTCATGGATTAAAAATCTGCACAATATGAATGAAAAATCCCACTGTTTCCGAGGGCTGGCTCAAAACTTTAAACAATACTCAAAGGGGGGGAAAATGGGTAGTTGACAGAGCAGATGCACAAGGGATCTTTGTGCTGTCCCTAAATAGAGCCCTGCACTGATAGATGCAAATTTTTGTATCCACAAAAATGAGCCTCTACATCCACATTTACATATGCTTATACCCTTGGATATAAAGTAGATATCTGTGGCTTTGCTGTGCTCTCCAAACAGACTATTGCCTGCATGAGTTAATGGAGATCCAGGATTACACCTATGAGTATGGAGCAGAAAGCCCATTCTCTCTGAATAAGAAACCTTGTCCTGATGAGTGAAAGGATCTATTACAGAATATGAGTTTTCATCTTTTACACATACTCTTTATCACTTACAGTTGTGACAATAATCTTGCAAATGCAACCTACTGCACTTCCTGCATTTGCAAAAAGATTGCAGTTATAGTTTACAGCTGTTCAGGGAATTGCAGAGTGAAATCCACAAGATCTTCGTGAGTTTCGCTGCTGTTCTGAATCCTATTGGCTGCAGAAAAATTATCCTGAATCATGTCAATTTAATGCTGATGATTCTGAGGAAATTATGAATCTGTGTTATTGACTAGGGAGGAAATCACACTCTTAGGGACAGAGTAGTAGAGACCTTTTCTTTTCCCTCCCCTATTCTTAAGAAACTATGAGGAAGGAGAAATGTAATATATATTCTCTCCTCTTGCAGCTGTCAACAGATAGAAGAGTAAAGAGACAAAGCAAACGGGGAGGGGTGGAGCTTCAAATTTATAAAAGGCCTGATAGCCACATGTGAGTATGAAAGACTGAGCCACTGTGTAGGAACGGCACACTGGTAGAAATTTCAACACCTTCCCATTTTCAAGTAACTGGTAGCAGGGAAGTTGTGCTTCTCACCAAAGAGGCTCTTTGCAGGCAGGACCTTGTCGGTGGGAATTGGGAACCTCTATATTATAGGTAATCAAACTACTATATTTGTGTGGCTGTAGGGATTCTTTTTCCATTTTATTTGGAAAGGGATACTTTGGTTATGGACACAGATTGTTAACGTTGAAATCCTGAGTGGCAAGAGCCAAGTGGTTTTGCAGGAAGCTGTTATTCCTTTCTGGATCAGGATAATGATCTAGTCTTTGAAATGGTAGGGGAGAGATACAGCAGCTAACCATTAGATTAAGCACACTAGTGATGAATCCAGATTTTAATTTGCCATGAGTCTGGAATATTATAGATTTGAATTTTTGAAAGGAGTGGTTATTTTGTGCAGGAAAATACACCTTTTCACCACATCTGGTAGGGAGAGAAAAATTACAAGGATACCTTTAATGTGGAGTTACTATTCTTCTAGCAAAGCAATAGTTTGTGCATGTGTAAGAGGCAGTGGGCCTGCATTGCCCACAAACGTGGCAGGTCTCCTAGATTACACTAACTGAGGAATCTTTCAGGGGTCAGGCATTCCACACAGATGATGTGCCTCTGCATCAGTTCTGGCCCTGCTTCTCCTGACAGTGGCTGCCTCAGCCTAACTTCCACAAGATCTCTGATTAAGAGAAGATTCCTCAAGAACAAGTGGGTCACATAACACAGCCCTGGCTGAATTACTTCACAGCCTGAGCTCTGCAGGGCTGGAGAAAGGCGGTTGCATGTCTGGCCTAGCCATTCCATTGTCCAGCCTGCTTCCTTTCCTCATGCTGATTCCCAGACTGCAAAGCACCTCCACAGGATCCTCAGGTGTTCCTACTATAGAAGGCCAGAGCCACTGCTTCCACACAGGATGGGAACATCTGTGGCTCTTGGAAGCAACATCAGATATAATATCAAAACAAGAGTCTTTATGTGTAGGGCTGAAAATGAGAAAATCAGAGGGCAACAACCTAAATATTGATTTCCTGAAAACTAAATGATGAAGGAGGTAACTAGCTATTGTCGGGGGGTGGAGTGGCTTTGCACTTTCGTTTGGGTCAGTGGAATCTTGATTATGTTTCTGTGTAGGATGTGTTTGTATGTACTAATGAGGTCAACCTAGAGCAAAAATTGTTGAAACAGTGACAAGCAGGTATGGATAAGATAAAAAGCCAATGATACATTGGATCACACCTACAGGTGATATAGATTTAGGATCCAAGATTATCTCAAAATCTAGACATGCCCTCAGGGACAGTTATTAAGTCAAATTCAATATAGTCAATTTCTTATCACCCAATTTTGGGAAGTTGAAGGTCCGTGTCCTCACCGTAGGGACGAATCAAATGTAGTCCAAAGTAGCGTGTTCCCATTAGGGATCCTTTGGTCAGCTCCAACAGTGAGGCACCGTGGGCAGCTTTGCATTGTGGGCTTTGCTCACGGTGCCGTCTGTTACCAAAACTCTGCTGCAGGTGGTTAGAGGGGCTCATGGTGCCAGTGTCCCATAAGGCACTCATCTAGTCCCTCCCACCTTGCGTGAGATAAAGGGGAGGCAGTGTGCTCACACCTTGTGGTGCCCTGGTTGCCCACACAAATGTAACAGCAGCGCAAGGATGGACCCCGCTGTGCAGCAACCCACTGTGATGCAGATGTGTATCATGGCACATTTAATGTTGCAGTACTTGGAGAACATACACATGTCAGCCGATGGTCAGGGCAGTGAGTCCCTTATGACCGTCTGAAGTTCTTTTAAATTGTGCTTGGTTCTGTTACAGCAACTGACGGAGTCAGGTTAAAGCTTAAACAGTTACTATTTTATTGTTACAGGGTAAACTTAGCTGTTAAATGCTACTGCTGTGTTACAGATAACACAGCCACTACAAAGGACAGGACAGAAATTACACTAAGAAGTCACTTACAGGTACCATGAAACCCTTTTGGTTCTCTGAGCTCTTATTAAATGCATGGAAATAGACACATAGCAGGTATACATTCTCACCCCTGCGTTCCAGACTTGGCGTGGCCAGCGTCTTTCTCTCAATCCCTCGGGAAGAAGTAGGACGAGGTTGGGCATCCCACAGACCTTGGGAGACAACTATACCTGCCAGCAGGTATAGATGATTGGAGCTCAAATGGGGTGGGCTACTAAACCCTCTTTATACCCCTTGGGTCACGTAGGCTTCTTCCTGGTCTCAAGTGGCCAATTAGGAAAAATGGCTCTGAACACCAAGTTTCCCACAAAGGGTGCAAAGCATAATTCACACCTGGGAAAATGCAGACAATGGGCACCTCTGGTATGTGATGGGCGAAGATTCCTCTCCTGGGACAGTGCAGGCATGTCAATTACTGGTACTAGCCATCAGGGCGACGGGAGGCCCCGGGTCGTCAGCTAGCCCATTTACTGTCTGGTTTCTGTTTATGGTAGAGTCAGGGACAGGCAGCACACCTGCGTTCCCAGGGCATCAAAGGCTGACTGCCTTTCTCTTGCTCTCTGGCGGGGGGGACGGACAAGATGTGGTTCGTGTCTGGCTACAACATGCCACTCCTCCAGAAAGAGGATGAGGATGAAGCTTGGCTTGGCATGGAAGCCCTGCCCATGCAAGGCCTTGCGCTGATTCTAGCACAGGCACCAGTCAATCCTTTGGACACAGTAGAACGCCGGTTCTGGTACCGTGAGACAAGCTCAGACTGGTGGGACCACATTGTGATGCACACATAGGATGATCAGCAGTGGCTGCAGAGCTTCCCAATGCAGAAGGCCACATTCCTGGAACTGTGCAAATAGCTTTCCCCTGCACTGAGGTGCAAGAATACCCAAATGAGAACTGCTCTAAGGAGAAGCACTCTATGGGGAATCAGTACAGAGTAGGAACTGCTGTCATACAAGTAACCAAGGCAATCAATAACATCCTGCTATGGAAGGTTGTGACTCTTGGAAATGTGTACACCATAGTGGATGGATTTGCTGTAGTAGGCTTCCCTAACTGTGGTGGGGTAATACATGGACTGCACAGCTCCATCTTGGCCCCCAACCATGTTGCCTTGGAGTACATCAATCACAAAGGGTACTTCTCCATGGTGTTGCAGGTGCTCATGGATTACAAGGGCCATTTCACCGACATCATGGTGGGATGGTCAGAAAAGGTGCATAACGCACGCATCTTTAGGAACTCCTGCCTCTTCCAAAAGATGCACAGTGGCACCTTTTTCCCAGACAGGAAAATCAGACTGAGAGAAGTGGAAATGCCTGTTGTGATCCATGGTGACCCCGCCTACCCGATGTTCCTATGGCTCATGAAGCTGTACACAGGTAGCCAGCTAGGAGGAGATCAACAACTGGCTGACAAGGTGCAGAATCGTGGTTGAATGTGCATTTGGACATTTTAAAGGGGAAGTTTAGAAGTCTCATGATTCGACTGGAGCTCAGCAAACTCAACATTTTCTTTGTGGTGTCAGCCTGTTGTGCGCTCCATAATCTGTGCGAGAACAAGAGGGAAGCTTCTCTGGCACGGTGGGGGCTGAGGGAGAGCACCTTTCCAGAGAGTTTGAGCCGCCAGACACCAGTGCGATAAGGAGAGCACAGCAAGGGCAACGCAAATCAGAGAGGCCTTGAAGGACAGTTTTATGCAAGGCCTCTTGAGACTCTGCCATGTGGCTTTCCACAAGTTGCCCCTGCAATCTCTGTGTTGTCTTTAATCCCTCACCGCACCCCTGCAGTTAAACCAATAAAGAGACTATTGTTCAAAGAATGGGAATTTTTATTTGGGGAAAACAGAAAAAGGAAAGAAGAGAGGGGCTCAGGAACAGGAGTGGGACTGCCTTCTGCCTCCTGAGGACCTGGAGGGTCTGGCTCCCCATGAGTTCCTCTGACCCACCATGTCTTGGGGCGCAGGTAGCCCCGGGGGATCCTGAGGTGGAAGCCATGGGACTGGGGGAGTGTCATCGAGGTGGATGGGGTTTTGGGAGGAGGCCCCCTCCAGACATGATGCCACGTGCTCCATTATAGCGGTCAGGGATGCGAGCATGGTCTTGTGCTGACTCACCTGCTGTTCCCTAGCAGCTTTTTTCACCTAGGGCTCCATAATGCAGTCCAGGTGCTCTTCCCACATCTCTGCCATAAGGGAGTGCATGCAGTCCATCTGCTCTTGGAACATCTCCTCTCTCACAAATTTTTGCCTGTGGATCTGAGCCAGATGGGCAGATGCTAAAGGAGGGGGAAGATGCACTGAGCTGGCTGCTGGACCAGCTGCAAAGAAAAGTTACAAGGGCAGACTTTATAGCGGTTAGATTGTCTTGACAGAGAACTTCGGTGTAGGCTATCAGAGTAGGGTTAGGGTTAACACAAAGGAGATGTTCTATGCAAGGCCAAATGTTTGCTTTAAAGAGCGCCTTACAGCAGGTATTCAGACTTCTCAGGGGAGAATTGGGATGCGCTCAGTCCAGAGGCAGACTGGTATGGGAAGGGGCCAGCCATGGCAGGAGTCTGCAGGCAGGAGGGGGTGGCAGGAGAGGGCTGCTTCCTCCTGTGTCCAGCCTTCGCTGGATCCGGCACACAGCTTCCTGGGACAGTGCTTCTTTACGTGGCTGTGGGGGTGCATGCGCAGCACATGTGACTTCCCAGGGAGAGTGCTCCTAAGTTCCCCTTCTCCTTCCTCCAGGTTGGCATGTGAGAGATCCATCTTTTCCAAATCACAGAATCATTCAGAACGTAGCTGACTGAATGTGGCCATAAACCTTGGCCTTACACTCCACTGCTTTGTGTTGCGATGATGCCAGACCACTTACTGGTGGCTTGGCAAGGGAATTTGTGGATGATGGCAGAAGGCTGGCCTCCCCAAAAACCTTGTGAGAAGTATTAAAGAGTTCCTATGTGAGAGCTTCAGGGAGCTGTGCAGACAAGTCTGCAGATGGAGCGGGAGTCTTGTGAACAAACTCTTCTGTGGCCCCTGTGCTGTGTAGGCACAGAGTGCACTGTACATCACAACCTGTTGCCTTAACCCAATTGTAGTTAGACAAAGTTTGTGAACTCCCTAGAAGTGCCCTCCCTGTGGTCAATGCTGGAATGGGAGACATCCTGGGAGGAAGGTACCAGCTCTAGTGACATGACCAGCTCCTGGCTCTTGGAGATTGCAGCTGGCTAGTCATCTCCTCCTCCTTATTCTCCTCTTCCTTCCCCTCCGCCACCACACTAATGCATGCCTTGGCCAGACTCCATGATCACACTGGAGAAGTTAGCTGCGCCGCCCCCCCCCCCGCCATAGCATTCAGCTGCTCTAATAGCTGCATGTGTGAGGTGCTGCACCAGATGATCCACTCGCCTCTGCCTTCCAGTAGGATTGGTGCAGCTTCTTGATTTTCACTCTGCACTGCTGGGCATCCCTGGAATAGCCTTTAGCCACCAGGCAGCTTGCAATCTTGTTGTAGGTGTTGGTGTTCCTCTTGCTGGTTTGGAGCTTGGAGAGGATGGCTTCATCTCTCCATGCCTCAATGAGGTCCAAGATGTCCTGGACGCTCCACGCTGGCACTCTTTTTGTGCCCCTGGGAACTGGAGTCCATAGTAGCAGAAGTATTCATAGTTGTCGCAGAGTTGGTTGGATTGTTCCAAGTCATGTCCTCGTGTACTGCTCACGATGCTGGTCACACGGGAAAGTCCAATCAATGTTTCCTACTGCTTTTTGCGCTCACCACGGAAAGCAGTAGAGGTACAAGTTCTGGTCAGGGCGGAGAACTGTGGAAGGCCTCTCAGAGGCCAATAGAGTCGACTTTCCAGCAATGCTGCATCTATGCTACAGTAAACTCGACCATGCAAGGTCGGAAATAGCATTACTCCTTGGGAAAAGCAGGAATTCTTAAATTGACTTTAGCAGCCTTTAAAGTCGATGTGACAGGCTTGGAAGTGTGGACGTGTCACTTAGAAAAGCAACCTTATGTTGGTAAGGTCACTGTAAAGTCCTAGTGTAGACCAGGCCTGAGAGACTTGAAATTAGACCTGTAAGTCTGACATCTGTATTAAAGGGGAAAAAATGTTGCATAGCTTAAAGATGTATTTACAAAAGGGCTATTAACTAGGTGGGAAAACTGCCTAATAATTTATTTGCTGAGGAACTGATGCATGCACAAGTGTTTTGAGCCTTGTTTTAGTTGTTTTTTTTTTGTTTTGTCTTTGGGTGGCTTTTAAATAAGGAAGGCATATTTAGAGAAGAAACTTACAGAAATCCACGTGAAGTGTAGTTGACAGAGTATGGGAGTTCTAGGCAAATGTACCCACCTGTAATAAAACAGCTGTGGGAAAAGAATATAAAGAACGCGTCAGAAGAGTGTCCTGGATGGCAGAGGGAGATGAGTATAGAAGAGAGCAAAGTTATGTAGGAGCTTAATGGTCCCTAGATAATCAGGTTTCAGTGAAGGGATTTCAGAGGGGCCTAATATGCACTTCACAAGGCACGTGACCGCAAATTTTGAGAAGAGCTTTGGGGAGAAGAGAGATAGCAGGATTAAAAGTTAGGGTCCAGGAGAAGGAGAGGCTGCCTGATAATTAGTCTACATAAGGTTATTTGGAGGAGTGGTAGGATGCCACTAGTTTAGGGGTGGGCAATAATTTTTTGCCTGGGGCCACTTAAAAATTTTTTGAAGTGGCCCCAGGCCATACTGGAAGGGGCGGGGCCTTGAGCAGAAGGGGCGGAGCTGGGATATTTACAGGTTCCCCACCCCCAGACCATGATTGGTCTTCAGGTGGGGGAGCGCCTTTACCCACCTGCCCCCCCCTTCCCCATAGGTGCCCATGCCCCTGGCTGGGAGGAGACTTCCCACACTCCCCTATCCCCAGACCAATCAGGGCCTGGGAGCAGGGGAGCATGCGAAGTTTCCTCCACTCTGTCCCCGCCCTGCACGTCACTTAAAAGCACTACCTGGCAGGACAGGAGGAGGCTTTGCACACTCCCCTGCCCCCAGACTCTGATTGGCCTGGGGAGTAGGCAAAGTCTTCTCTCACCCTGTCAAGAGCACACAGCACTTGTAAGTGCCACATGCTCCTCAAAGGGCGGGGCCAGAGTGGAGGAAAATTCCCATGCTCTTCTGCCCCAAGCCCTGATTGGCCTGGGAGTGGGGGAGTGAGCGAAGCCTCCTCCCACTCTGCTTTTAAGCGCCGTGCACCACTCGCAGGGCAGGGACAGAGCAGAGGAAACTTTGCACACTCCCCCCGCCCCCAGACCCTTATTGGCCTGGGGGTGGGAAGCACACAAAGCTTCCTCCAGCCCAGTCAGGAGCTCCTGGTACATCTAAGCGCTTTGTGCTCCTGTCAGGATGGAGGAAACTTCATGTGCTCCCCTGCCCCCGGGCCCTAATTGGCCTGGCAGCGGGGGAGTGGCAGGGCCTCTGCAGGCCAGATCCATCCTTTGGCAGGCCAGATCTGGCCCACGGAGGCCCTTTTGCCCACCCCTGCACTAGCTCCACAGTCACTAATACACTAGTGACATGCAGCTTTATACCTAAATTTCTTTTGATTTAACTCAAAAATGCAATGTACATGGTCTAGCCTCTTCTCAGTGCTTTAACATCAATAAATACTAATAGGCAAATCCAGAGAAAAATATACTTGAGTCTAGATGGTCATTGCTTGGTCCCCACAGAAAAAAATTAATCTGATTGAGCTTGAGTGTGTTAACCTTCAGGTCACATTGTAATGACCATCTATTTACCCCTGTTTCTTCAGAGCAGGTGAAATGAGTGGTTAAAGTGCTTTAACCCTGACATTGGGTCAACCTGTAATACTGAATATGTTTGCAAGACTGTTATTCATGTAGAGGAATGAACAGACATTTTTTCTAAGACAAAACTAACCATAAGAAAGATCACTGATATTTTACATGAATATTGTTTTGGTGTGAGCATAGTAAGAATTATAGCATGTTTTTCCTAGGGGAACTACAGTAAAGAAACACAGAAGTTGTCTTCACTTTTGAACAAGTTGTTAAAATGGACATGAACACTTTTTTCTCGTCTGATGAGGTGAGTATAAACCTTTTAACAGAAAAAAATAACTTCTCATTTCATTTATTACTATCTATTACTATCCTTAGGTCCAGCAAACCCTTGTTCAAATGTCTTAAATATAGAACATGTGTTAGAAAGCTGTTATACCAAAAAGTTTAAATGAAATATATCACCAGAATCAATTAATATATCTGCATTTAAAAAAAATCAGAAAGCTGATATCATTCTAAATTCTTCATTAAATGGAAAAAATAGATTAGGTTTCTGCATTACTGTGAAGTTATCACAGTAAATAGCATCCCAGGCTATTTAACCTAGGGGTAAAATTTTCAGAAGCTCCTGAGACCCATTTTGTAAAGTAGAAATGCAGGGTAGGATTGTTCACAGAAATCTAAAGAGGCATGTTATAGGGAGGGCCCCAGGATCAGGAAGCAAGCATGGTATCTAAATCCACATGATGCCCCTGATGTGGCCATACCTCTCTGTACAGATGTGTGCTTCTAGCCATGAACAACGGGGGGGGGCAACCAGCATGCAGGATCAGATTAATGCTCTTCTACAAAAGATAAGTTCCTGAATTGGGAGCATTTGCACACTGAGCCAGAAGTTGGCATGTTGCTCACACTGGCTGTGTCTACACTAGCATGAATTTCCGGAAATGCTTAAAACGGAATACTATTCCGTTTTCAGTTTTTCCGGAAAAGGAGCGTCTACATTGGCAGGCTGCTTTTCCGGAAAAGCCCTTTTTCCGGAAAAGCGTCTGTGGCCAATGTAGACGCACTTTTCCGGAAAAGAGCCCCGATCGCCATTTTCGCGATCAGGGCTTTTTTCCGGAAAAGACTACTGGGCTGTCTACACTGGCCCTTTTCCAGAACAGTGTTCCGGAATAAGGACTTATGCCAGAGCGGGAGCAGAATAGTTTTCCTGGAATAGCGGCTGATTTTGTACAGTAGAGCATCGTTGCTTTTCCGGAAATTCAAGTGCCAGTGTAGACTGCTCGCAGCTTATTCCAGAAAAGCGGCTGATTTTCTGGAATAAGTGGCCCAGTGTAGACACAGCCACTGTGTTTATACATTCTGTGGACTAATCAGCCCAAACCAGTCCATTCAGTTCCCAAAGGACTTAAATTGAGAGGGCAGGGGGACTGAGAATGATCTCATTTTGTTGTTATATGTTCAGAACAGGGATGCTGGAACAATTTATAGAGTAGAGATGCAGAGAGCCATTGAAAGAAACTGTAAACTCCATATATAATAAAAACCACTTCAGACCAGGGGATGCTGTAGTACCCCCTGCACTTCTAATTCCAGCATCTATGGCTCAGAATGCATACATAAAGATGAGATTTAAATCATATTCTTGTTTAAACTATGCAACAAATATGAATAAAACATAAATTTCTAAAACTTGTGAGAAGTGGAAAATATTTTAATTCATACAGGACTGTAAAAAAATTCAAGAGAATTAACTTTGTTAAATGTTTATCTCTTTTTTATGTAAGGGAAAATAAAACTTCCATAGGGCATGTGCTACCAATATTTTAATAAAGGATTCTCACAAATACGAACTGCCTCTCTGCCAGAGATCTATAGGGAATCTATTAATTTGTTTTCCCATGTAAAAAAATGTTTTCTCATAACAAAAAGAAAAGGGGGGGAGACAATGTTCCTAGACAGATAAATGTATATTAAATGCACATATGTGGAAAGATTTATATTTTGTCTTTGAAAAATATAGCAAGACTACAGATAGAACTAGGAGACTGGGGTATGTATCTTGTAAGGAAGTCCAGGGGTTATAACCTTCTGGGCGTTTACACAGTGTCACACATGACAGTTGGCAAAAAAACCTACTCTGAGAGTATTTCATGAGCCCTTGCAATAAATAGTCTCTCTAGCAAAAATGCAGAAGCAATATAGGTCTGTCAACTTGGTGATATTTAGAAACCAGACCTCCAAGGTTCTGGCCCTCTTGCTGCCTTTTTCTCATGAAGCCCTGTCCCATCACTTCCCCCTAGACTTTTCTTCCCTCTCCCCCGCCCCCTTCTGTACCATCACTCCCTGCTTTTTCCCATCCCATTCCTCTGTCCAGGTCAGGACTAACTTAGGGTATGTCTACACTACCACCCTAGTTCGAACTAGAGTGGTTAATGTAGTCAATCGAAGTTGCAAATGAAGCCCGAGATTTAAATATCCCAGGCTTCATTTGCATCTTGCTGGGCACCGCCATTTTTAAATCCCCGGTAGTTCGGACTCCGTGCCCGCGGCTATACGCGGCACGAAGTAGGTAGCTCAAATTAGGCTTTCTAATTCGAACTACTGTTACTCCTCGTGGATGCTGCAGTCCTGGGCCTTCTCATATTGCTAATTGTTGCAGTTTTTGTGATTTCACAGGTTCCTTTCATGAGTGACATAGAATCATAGAGCTGGAAGAGACCTCAGAAGGTCATCAAGTCCAGCTCCCTGCCCAAGGCAGGACCAATCCCAACTAAATCAACCCACCCAGGGCTTAGTCAAGCTGAGACTTAAAAACCTCTAGGAATGGAGATTCCACTACCTTCCTACGTAACCCATCCCAGTGCTTCACCAACCTTCTAGTGAAATGGTTGGATATTAGGAAAAACTTAGACCTCACCCACTGTAACTTGAGACCATTGCTCCTTGGTCTGTCATCCGTCACTACTGTGAACAGCCTCTCTCTGTCCTCTTTGGAACCTCTATTCAGGAAGTTGAAGGCTGCTATCAAATCCCCCCTCACTCTTTTCTTCTGTGGACTAAACAAACCCAAATCCCTCAGTCTCTCCTCATAGGTCATGCACTCCAGCCCCCTAATCATTTTGGTCGCCCTCTGCTGGACCCTCTCCAATGCATCCACATCCTTTCTATAGTGGGTGGGGCCAGAACTGGACACAGTACTCCACATGTGGCCTCACCAAAACCAAATAAAGGGGAATACCATACCCCCAGGCTTGGGTCTTTGACTGCACACATGTCTTCCTGGCTCTGTCATATGCACTCACCTCTCTGTACCAAATTTGGCCCTAAATAAAGAGAAATCCATGGAAATGTTTCAATAAATACTTTTCAGTCCACTTTGGAAAGTGACACAGGACCAAATTTATCTATAGGGCAACATCACTGTCTCCAAGGCTATGTCTAGACTGCAAACCTCTTTCGAAAGAGGCTCTTTCAAAAGATACTTTCGAAAGAGGCTCTTTCGAAAGAGAGCGTCTAGACTGCACGCGGAACTTTCGAAAGAGCAAGCCGCTTTTTCGAAAGAAAGCACCCAGTGAGTCTGGATGCTCTCTTTCGAAGAAGCCCTATTTACATTCAAGAACGCCTTCTTTAAAAAGAAGCACTTTCGAAAGAAGGCGTTCTTCCTCGTGAAATGAGGTTTACCGCCGTCGAAAGAAAAGACGCGTTCTTTCGATTTAATTTCGAAAGAACGCGGCTGCAGTCTAGACGCAGGTGAAGTTTTTTCGGAAAAAGGCTACTTTTCCCGAAAAAAACCCTCAGTCTGGACACAGCCCAATAGAATTACACCAGGGATGAATTAGACTCCTTTAATCCTTCTTTCTTCGCATGTTTACAATTGTGGTTTCCATTAGAAACACTATAAAGGACTGTCAACATTTCTTTTACAATAACAGTTCAATAGTGTTTCAGCAATAGACATGAATTGCAGCTAGAGACCTAATTTGAAAAACAAATGCATTTCAAGCATTTTAAGTAATTCCCCAAGTAGGTAGGGGAAAGGTGTTTGGTTTGCTCTTGTAACTCAAATATAGCTTAG
This sequence comes from Pelodiscus sinensis, assembly GCF_052426305.1. NCBI lineage: Eukaryota > Metazoa > Chordata > Testudines > Trionychidae > Pelodiscus > Pelodiscus sinensis. The sequence continues at coordinate 22,337,054 of NC_143059.1, read as the reverse complement.
TAAAATTTTGCAGGCAATTACTATTCTTAACTCTTTGTATTTTTTGTCAGAAAATACCTTTTAAAAGGAAAAGAACCTAATGACATTTTTGAGATTTTTTTTTTAAACGCATCCTAAAATGTGTGTGTTCTCTGGCATTTTTTCCTGCAGTAGGGGGCAAAGGGTGCTATTAAGAATTTTTTATTTATATTTTCAAAATAGCTAACTTATTTTTGGTTAACTTCAGTGGGAGGGGTTATACTGGACTTGGAAGCTACGGCGTTGGATTTATTTTTATAAATTCTGTAATTTTTGAGTAAGTTACTAGTGTAAAACACAGTAATATGACTTCCAAGTGCTGGTTGGAACAAGTGCAATGGTGCTACAGCACTTGTTATGGTTTGGTCAAAGGTCTGGAAGTAGACAATTTAATGGTAGGCCATAATTGCTAGAGTCATGCTGTAAATAATGTGAACTAAGGATAAATCTACCCAACTGTGGATGACTCTCCCTCTCTTCTCCTGCCGACACCCCGAGTCATCCACATGCACAAAGTAGCAGCGTACCTCTCAAACTTAATCCCTTGCATAATCTGCACTCCCTCCCTTTGGAGATGGTGATGAAGGCAGCACTTCATGGCAGGGGAGTCTGCATCCAGTTGTCAGTAAGCTGTGGGGACTGCCTAGATGTGCACAGTGAAAGAGAAATGCACTTAGTGGATGGCTCCAAAAAAGCAGCATCAATGTGGGAGAGAACCCGTTATCTTTCATCTAAATATTATCCACCCATAGTAATCAGAAGGGGAGGATGACAGTACCACAATGTGCACACACAAAACTTAAAACCCACTCTGATCTCCTCGTGCAGCAGCTGCATGGTTTTTACTACAGCTCCAAGAGTGTAGTAACTTCCAAAGCTCATGCCATCAGTGCGAGTATGCCTAAGAACAGAGAAGGTCATTTGCGTGAACTCCCAAACCATCTCTGCTGGTCCCATGTTATTATAGATACAGGGCGTTTTCATCACATGGCTGTATCTCAGATCCCTATTAGCACATGGTGAAGAGAGTCTGCAGTGCTCTTTACTACTTTATAAGCTCAGGATTGAGCCTTATATTTTAAGTCCTGATTTAGATGTGTATGTAGAATAGATGACTCGGCAATACATTATAAACAGCCTTAAATTAAAATTAAGATCTAGCCCTCTAAAACATCTCTGAAGTTACCAGATGGCTTAAGCAGTTTTCCTTTTGCACAGTTGTCCCTTTGCCCCAAGCAGATAATCACTGTTTCCATTAAGAGAAGATTTTTAAACAAGCTAGGAATTTCTTTAGGGTGCAGTTGTTTTCATTTACAGTGAATAAAGACAAAGTCTTGTTTCCTAGAACACAGTAGAAACAAATAGCAAATAGTTTTCTTGCTCACAGCTTCTACTAACTGCCTTTCTGGTGAGTCTTGTGCCCCAAAGAGCTCTGTGCTTTTGCTTCCTTTTAAGGCTACTCTCATGACTGTTTCTCTTACTGTCTTTTTCCTCTCAAACGTGCATCTTGCCAAGTAATCTTAGTCTCTGCATTTGCAAGCAGTACCAAAACCCACTTGGACCACACAATTTATCTCTGCTAAAACTTTGTCTTACAGTTAGTTGCCTTGGGTAGTTACTTCACTTGATTCCAGCAATTTCACCCCATTTTGCTCTTCTCATTTAGATTGAAAAGAAGAGTGGCTACCCTGTCCATCAGCTTTAAGCTAGCTTAGATATTGAATTATGAGATAGCAAGCCATGATTTTTTTCCAGCAAAACAGTATATTATGTTTACCATAAAATATGGCATCCTTGATGCAAATTAATATTTCCCCACATCACAGAAGTTGGTGAGCACTGAGCAGCAGCAGAGACAAAAAAAGAAGATATCACTTTGTTAAATATAAACTATTAAAAATAAAGTACTGTGCAGAAACATTCTGCTTTCAAAGTTTCAAAGCTGTATTATGTCAGTGTTCAGTTGTAAACTTTTGAAAGAACAACCATAATGTGTCAGAGTTACCAATATTTTGGAGTTACGAACAACCTCCATTCCTAAGATGTTCATAACTCTGAAGTTCTACTGTGCTTGTACAGGGCTTGGTAGCAGTAAACATAGCAGCACTGGAAATTTACAAAGAAAAATGTCTTACTATTATATTACAAGTCACAATGTAGCATTTAAAACTGAATCTGTTATTAATAGCTATATAAAATAAATGCATTTTCAAAGAACTTAGGTAAGAGCTGTAAACTAAGGAAATGAATGCATATTGTTGCAATAAGTAGGTAATATGTATCATTTATCCTTGGAAGTGTGTGATCTGAGGCCTTTGCTACATAAGAGAAGTTGACTCTTGTGTGACTAAATCAATGTAGATAAACTGTATTAGGCAAGCTCCTAATACGGATAGGGTACGTCTAGATACCTCTGGTATCCCAAAATAGCATTTTCCACATCTTAATAGCATGCCTATTATTTCAAAATGCAATAGAAATAATGGGCTTGCTATTCTGACGTCCCTGTAAACCTTGTTTCACAAGGATTAAGGGACTTGTCAGTATAGCAGTCTATTTAGAAATTTAGCACTGTGTAGGCAGTACCAAATTTCTAAATAATTTATTTTGAAATGCACTCAAAATAAGCTACAAATTTGCATAGCTCAAATTGTGTAGCTTAATTCAAGCTATGAGTACAGCATATATACACCCTCAGGCTCTGCTGGTACAAAGCAGTTTAATTCCATGCAATAACCTATCAAATTTAGTTCTAGTGCACTGTATGCATGAGAGGTTTGCACTGGTGTAACCAAATCAATACGATGAAATTTGTGTGAATCTCTTTAATACAGAGATTCTGCGCTGACTGGTTTTCAAACTCAGTGCTTTGAAATATCTTCACAGGTAAAAGCTATAAGGAACGCAACATAGAAAATATCAATTGATTTTGAATCTAGCCCATAGTATTCAATTTTTTAAAAAATCTGGAGGTATCAGTTAGTTTAGAGGTAAGAAGCAATATCATGTCTTTTACATTTGAAAATTCTCTATATTTAGAAGCTTCGGAGGAGTAGCTGAGTTAGTCTGTAGTTATCCTGAAATTATTATTCTTTGTTACAGTAGGCTTTGGGTCAAACCCTAAAAACATGCTAGGAAGCTTTTTCGTCAGTGTGTAGCCTCTGCTGCAGAGTTGCTGTAGAGTAAATCATTTTTGACAAGGCTGTTTCTCAAAGATTAACAATAGTTAGACTAAGCTGTCCTCGATTCTACCATTTAATCCCTGCTGTTTTGATATATTGAAAATAACAAGATACAGTTTCCTACTACTCTTCTTATTGTTAAACAATGATACATAGTCCATAAAATTAATTTTCACAGACCATTAATTTCTAGTCCCACACCCACCATTCATGTTAACAGTTCTATGGGAGATTTGTGTTAGTGATCTCTTTACAACACAAGAAGACTAGCAAATCCTGGCCAGTAATGGAAGTATATGGAGAGATTTCTACCTAGATAGTGTGTGCATGCACTTTATCAGGAACACTGTTAAAAAAAAATTCGTTTTTTAAATCCTCTATTGTCAGTATTCATGTGCATCCCCCTGTAAAGCTGGGCTCTCTTGGGGGGAGGGGGGGAGAGAGAGAGAGAGAATTAAAGGGTAATAGCTCTAAACATTTCTTGAAAGAGCTGTTCGAGTCATAATATTGTTTTAGAGCACAGCATCTAGAAGCAAGGAATGTGTAGCCCACTGGGAAGCTTCTCCTTCCTAGTAATATAAAAGCTCAGAATTACAGCACAGCTATCAGCCCCTTAAAATTGCCACTGGCACAGGAGTGAATTTTGATCTACTTGCATCTTTGGTTAGTGTACTTACATGGGGACAGCCCACATCCAGGGTGTCAAGGGAGAAAGAAAGAAATCTCTAAGAGAGTGTTCTTTTCTTTAAGAAGATGCCTATTAGAAAACTACTTAGAGATTTGGAATGGTTAGAAGAGATCCTGATAAAGATGAATTAATGAACAAAGTTCGGGGTAAAAAAAGTATATGTTAATTTCTTATCTGCACTGCATATGAGATAGATGAGTAGATAATAGTCTAGATACAAAGTCAGTGGAAATTCTGATTAAATAAGAAATTCATAACTGGGATCATAATTTCACATGCAAATGATGATGTGCATGTTTTCCTGTGAAATGGCAATGAAGAATTATTCTAATATATCAGTGCTGTACATACAATTTCCTGAACAAGAAGATTGCTGAAAGACAGACTGGATAAGAGAGAGATTTTCTGTGAAATTAACTTAATTCTTCTCATGCTGGCAAACTAGTTATTGTATTAAGCACAGTATCAAACTTACTTTTAGTTAATGTAACAAAGAATGCAATATCCCAACCATTTCTGTTTTGCAAAACAGTAATAAAAATAATACTAGCGTGATCTGACATTCTCATGCAATGGAACAGCACTGAAACTATTGAAAACTTACACAATAAACATCCCTTGGAAAACTTAGAGGGGCCTCTCTATGCTTTGATGCAACCACTTTCAACATTGCTCACAGGAAAGTGGCAAAAAGACAAATTGTTTGAGTAGAAAATACTCAATGTAGCCCAATTTGTGTTGCTCAGAACTTGAACTAATATGATGCATCAATTAATAATGCTTGCAATCATACCATGTCATGCTTTATGTTCTAAATGGCCATGGCATGAACACACACATTTCTAACTATGTTACTAAAGATTTTGTTTAATAATTATAAAATATACAAGTGTGTTATGCAGTTTTAAAAGTGCAGATATTTGTGCTAGCAAGTAATAGTTCAGTATAAGATAAAATAGTATTTTATTATGCTATATTGGCAAATGGACAGTTGATTTGGTATAGCATGGCCAACATCTTAATCACTTCAAAAATAATAGAAAGCAAAGACAGTGAACACCTGTTCCCAAAAGCAGCCGGCAGTAATAAGGCTAGACCATGCGGTGTATTCTCTCCAGTGCTTTAGTCAATCTAGTTTTCAAATTAGATGAGCAATGGCTCTTCATCTGCTTCTCTTGGGGTTCTATGACCTAATGCATTCAGCTGTTACTCTGGCTGTTTCTGACATTCAGCCAAAAATATCTTTTGCTTAATTCATCCCACTACTCCTAGTTTATACTCGGATCACGTTAAACTATGTCACTTCCTCCTGGGCACCAGGTGGTGCAACCTTCTCAGAAATAAATGGGACTGGGCTAGCATAGAGAGTAAGAACTCCTAAGTGACAGAGTAGACATTTGGGCCAGGAGAAAAGGGTTAAATCTGCCAGTTCTGTATAGAGTGAACTTTCAAGGTCTAACTACTTGGCTCATGGAAAGCCCTATTCGAGCTAAGTAAGTCTCAGACTTACTCTGAATCCCAGTTTTTATTTAGAAACAAGCAGATTTATCTAGCATTGTTAAGGTACTTAACTCATTTTTTTTAAAAAAAAGGAAAATGTATATGCTAGGGGTGTTAAAATGCAGTTATTTTACTAATCGAGTAGTCGATAGATTTTTTTTTTTTTTTTATTGACTACTCTATTAATCAGTAGGGGAAGGGAGCCGGCTCAATCCTGGCTCATGCCGGGACCGAACCCTGCTATGGCTTTGCAATTTAAAATACAGTGGGAGCCGGGCAGCCTGCCTCTGGAATCCTACTGTGTTTTAAATTGCAGAGCTGCAGCGGGGTTTTGTCCCAGATTCGGCAAGAGCTGGGACTGAGCTGGGCTGCCCGCCCAGCTGGCAGCAGTCCCAGTTTGCAGTGGGTCCTAGCAGGGAGTTGGGACCCTCACGAACAGGGGCTGCTGCCGGAGCCGCCTCCCCTGCTGCCTCCTACCCCACCCATGCTTCTGCCTCTGCATCAGCGAGGGGGGGGAGGTGGTACTGCAGAGACTGTGCTATGGGGAACCAGCTTTTAAGCTGGCTCTCCCCAGCATCGGCTCCTGCTCCCCCCCTCTTGCTGCCTCTGACATAGAGGCAGCAAGTGGGGAGGGGGGGGAAATGCACGTAGTCAACTCGACTACCCAGTAAGCCTAGGCTTATAGGTTAGTTGATCAGTCGACTACTCACATCCCTAGTACATGCTCTATTGAAATTATTGTATTTTTCAAAAATATTGTGTTTTTATTAAGTTAATTTGATTTTTCAAAATGGGAATTCCATCAAGTGTATTTTTTCTTCATCCCTATAAGCTCTTAGCATTTGCTATGTTTTAACAAAAAAGGACTAAAGTCAATTTGGTTTTCAGTAACATTGTCTTCTAGTTTTCAAACCTTAAGCAATGATTTAGCTGTGCCAAAACTGAGCACTACTCCAAATTTCTGTGTGTTATCTCTTTTCTGTAAGATTTATCAAAAAGCAATCCTGTACCAGGTTCATCCTATTATCTGGCTCTTCTTGCTTCAGTCACTTTTAGCATTTACTTGCGATGTCAATTTTGAGGACTCTACTTGATTTGATGATTCTCTTTTCTGTTTGATTTTATTAAAATCAATCCCATTCCAGGCACATCTCATTTTTCTGGCACAATATGGCTTTAAGTTATAAGAGGAAGCTCTGTAACGAATATGGTGGCTCTAACTTTAACTGTTTAGGAGTTCTTGATCAAACAGATGAGCTCTCTAAAATATATAGTCGAGAAAACAGTAGCGGGTACTTAAGAACTGGAATGTAGAAGAGTAGTTGGTAGAAGAAATTCTGACATAAAAGATGTGGGTAAGAGGAATGAGGATGCAGTGTGGTCCTCTCCTGAAAGCCTGTTGATTAAATGAGAAAAGAAATGAAAGCTAGAATGCTAGAGGTAAATAAGCCTAACATTTTAAAATGTATTAAAGCACGCCCCTTTGCTGCAGGTTCTGAATCTGCAGCATGCACATTCTAAGGCTTTGTCTACACTTGAAGAGTTTTTGAACTGTCAGTTTCACCAGTGATAGGGAACTGGTAAAAGAAAAGTGCTGATTTTTGTTCTCATTTACTTCCATAAGCATCAGATCATGTTCATATTTGCAGCACCAACGCCAATGGGATAAGTGCAGTGAGGGCAGCTATCCCACAGTGCGGCTATCCATTTTGGGGATACATCTTGTGTGGTGTCCTAGGTTCTTGCACAGGTTCCTCACCTCCAAACACTGATCAGATCCAGTAGCTCAGCATTGCTCCAAGCAAGAGATTGTATTGTCACCTGACCAGATAAGTGAACACATGTCATAAAAACAGGAAGGAGTGTTTCAAAGTTCCTGAGGCTTTGCAGGGGAAGTGACAGATGTCTGTTTATCAGTCATCTGAGCACCAGAGTAGTTGATCAGAGCAGTTGTCTCGGCATTGTGCAATATCCTTCATAGGCTAAAAGTTGTGTAAAAGGAAGAATGTGTCTTTTCTTGCACATCACTGTAAACGTGTCACCGGTAAGAACCGTACACCTCTCATGGAGGTGAGTTTCTGAGTCCGATGACATTTCTTAGTTTCACTGCAAAAAGTTATTGACAAGGATAGGTGCTCCCCTGGTTTTTGCACTTTAAATGGCAAGTGTAGGCATACACAAGGTATAAACTACCGCTCTAATGGTCTCTTGAAAATAATGTGATGAATAGAATGGAAAACCAGTAGAAGGGAATATGAAAGTCCCTTAAAAGGCAAACAGTGGTACTTTGTGTTATTGGTACTATGTTTCCATTACAAGTCCATGGTGTGATTGAATTCTAAATCAAGTCATTGCAACCTAAGACACTATTTAGAACTTAATGAATAATTCCTAAAAACAATGTGGTAATTAATTATAAATTGCAAAATGTCCTATTATTTCTGAATGTCAGTGTATAGATGTAAAAGACACTATATGTCACACTGTTTGTTGTCTAATAATTGGAGGATAATTTAATGTTATACTTAGAAAATTGATACAATTTTCTAACCAGGTTATTTTGTTTTGTAATCAGTTGAGAGTAACTATTGACATCACTGTATAAAAACGGTGTCCTTAGATCAAATGCTGAGCTCTGTCCCTATGAATTTAATAAAGGAGAAAATTCAGAGTGCCAGCAGACTGCATTCAATACAGAACTGTTTTGAAAAGAAGGCTATTTAAGAATATGTAAGGATTTTGTTGTAGGAAAAAGAGTTTAATACAATACAGAATCTATTTTCTTTATGATTTTTTGTAATGGAAAAAGTCTAATGGGGAATATAGAAACCTATTACAACACACGAAAGAGAGACAAAGTTAGTAATAATTTTGATCTATCTACCCAAATGGTTATAGTCTGTGTCAAATTGCAAAAAAGTATTCCAAGTAAAATTCAACAACTTATTTAAAATAGTTAACAGTCTGATCATTAAGAGTACGTCTAGACTACATAGCTCCATCGACGGAGCCATGTAGATTTGTTTGTTCGGCAAAGGGAAATGAAGCTGCGATTTAAATAATCGCGGCTTCATTTAAATGTAAATGGCTGCCCTGCTCTGCCGATCAGCTGTTTGTCGGCAGATCGGGGCAGTCTGGACACTCCCCTGTCGACATGAAAGCCCTTTATCGACCTCCCTGGTAAACCTCATCCTATGAGGCATAATGGGGAGGTCAATAAAGGGCTTTCAGGTCGGCGCGGGAGCGTCCAGACTAGTGCGCTGAGCCGACAAACAGCTGATGAGCTGTTTGTCGGCTCAGCCCAGCAACCATTTAAATTTAAATGAAGCCACGATTAATGAAGCAGGGTCTGCTGGCTGGGTGCTGGCAGGCTTGCAATTGGCACAAGCACTGTAGCCAGACCATGCCCCTTTAAGGGCTCCGAGGCCGGGAGGAGGGCAGAAAAGTTTCCCTGGTTTGGCCCAGAGTGGCCACCAGGGCAACCTGGGAAGGGCTAGCCTCCAGCTAGTTCGAATTAAGTGGCTACACAGCCCTTAATTCGAACTACTTAATTCTAGCTAGGCATTACTCCTCGTAGAATGAGGTTTACCTAGTTTGAGTTAGGCGCTCCGCTAGTTTGATTTAAATTCGAACTAGCAATTTGTATGTATAGCTGCTATTAAAGTTAATTCGAACTCACGTCTGTTAGTTCGAATTAACTTTGTAGTGTAGACATACCCTAATTGACAAGTTGTGAGTTGGCTGAGGCTATATAATCATATGTACAGCATGATGATAGGGAAATCCTTAAATATAATCACAATCTAGAGATGCATAGTGGGTGAGGGGTCTGGGATGGAAGCTGGGTGCAGAAGGGAGCTCCGAGTAGGGGATTTGGGTGCAGGAGAGGGTGTGGCATCTGAGAGGAAGTTTGGGTGAAGGAGAGGTTGTGACCTGGGGCAGGGAATTGAGTTGCAGTTCCGGGAGGGGCTATGGGTATAGGAGAGGATTCTGACCTAGAGGAGGTATGTAGGAGGGGGTACAGGGTCTGGGAGGGAGTTGTGAACTGGGGGGCGGGGTGCAGTGGGTTTGGGTGGTGACTTGGAGCAGGGAGTTGGGCTGTGGGAGGGACTGGGATGCTAGATGCAGTCTCTGGCTGGGAGATGCTTACATAGGTGTCTTCCAGCCAGCAGCTCAGCAAAATCCTCAGACAGGCTCCCTGCTTGAAGGTCCTGGTGGGGTGTATTATGGGTATGTTTTAAAGGCGTGGTAGGCCAGACACCATATAATCTAGATCTTTATCTGCACTAGACAGAATTTGCAGTTAAATTTATTTTAATTTCATAGCACACTCCCAAATCATAGTGTTTTCATCCAGACATATTTTCCAAACAATTAGCATGGTTTGTAGAACTCTTGTAATTTCAACTATAACTTTTTCAGGGCTTTTATAGCCCACTACACTGGGAAAAGAGGGACCCCATCCCATCCTGGACTTTGAAGTGGTAATCTCATGTCCTCTCAAGTGTCCAGAATTAACAGCAGGTATAGTGAAGGGGCTAAGGCCAAAGCAGATGGATGTTTTCTGTTAACTAGGTAGAAGGAATCTTGTGATAAATATGGGGGATGCCTGATTTCCCAGAGACATCAAGTTAGCACTACACAGTTTCTGGTCAGCAAGATGCTCTGTAGTCTGAATAATAAACATCAAGCTTAGCATTGGTGGAGACCCCTGTGACTCATGGAGGAGCACCTGTGCTGGGAGTTTGGCAGCATAAACCAGTCTCTGTTGCCCAGCAGAGACTGAGAGTCAGAATATTTGTTTCACCATTTTCTCTGAAGAGTTCTGCCCTTGACAAAGATGACCTAATCCCCTACCCGGATCCCTCTTAGTCAGTTAAACAGTTAAATGTTAGGTTAACTTAATGTTTAACCAGTTAACTAATTAAATAGGATTTTACATCCCTTCTTTCCACATTGGGAGATATTTTTAAAAAGCTGTTTGAATTGGAACTGTGTACATAACCAAAAAAATCCTTTGCAGACAATTTCAATTCTCTGTGGGCATAGATACAACTCTTTAATTCTCTGAAAATCAATATTTATAAAGTAATGATGCCTGGATAGATCTTTTGACTTAACCTATTACAAGTGCATACTGAAGCAGTAAGGGCACTGTCGCACTTGTGGCAATGTACAATGAGCACTATTTTGGAAATCTATACAAATTTGGCAGAATCAGGTTCTGGAGTTAAACATGGAGTTTAGTCCAATACTTATCCTTTTGAGAGTACATATACTCATGGGATTGGATCTCCCCTTCCACTCAGAAAGCCCCAGTAAACTAGCAACTGCTAATATCTAGACCACAAGTCCAACAAATCATGTAAGCATATGTGTGTTTAAGCATGTGGATTCCATGAGAGCACATGCCCTAAAAGTAATTCATGTTTTGTTAGCTCAGGGCCTAGAAACTGTTTAGTACAATGTTTGAGCTCTATTCTACCTATTCAAAAGGTATGCCACACAGACATGATTATGATAAAAACAGTGCTGTCATACAGAAGTCTGTGGGTGTTCAATGTAAGTACATGAGACTCCACTGAAAGTCTACTTCATTAGGGACTCTTGATGTTGTGGAGGCTCTCCATTGACATGTATGATAAGCAGCTATCCATTTGTAATGGGATAATGTTCTGCTGCAGTACTGAATGGTAATAGTCACTAGATGATTATTCATACACAGGATTACAGAGAAATGTGCAGCTACTTCACAGCTGCAGAAGTTCTTGCACATTTGGTCCCCACTGCTACAGTGACAGTTTGATGTAGCAGGAGGAACAGGGGAAGTGGGAGAGCATGAGGTTCAGAAATTCCTAATCTTTTTTCCAAGAAAGCAAAACCGTACCCTTATCATTACCTCATATGGCTGAATTGAGTCAAAACTGGCCCTAGTGCCTTATAAATGGATTTTAGTTCCTCTTATACGTCTAGGAAGGCCTCATAAGCTTACAAATTGCTCCAAATTTAATCTCTGTAAGAATTGGAGGGTACTTCAGCCATTAAGATGCAGCCACTGAGCATGGCAAACCTGTTTCCTGATACCTGATCTGCTGACCGTGCCAAGACTCTCACTGATTCCACTAGTGATAACCTCAGAGTGTTTTCAGCAATGTCCAGCGTTTTCTTTGTCAGCTGTTCATTTCAATTTCAATCGCTTTTTGTTCAAGACTGTGGGTGGGAGCAATCCAGGTTGTTTCATCAGCCAAGGTATGGAAAAGGTTTTCACCATCTTACCACAGCCTAGCTTGGCAAAAGGGGGGGGGGGGAGAGAAAGAACCAGTCAGAGCATGGAACAAAAACATTTGAGCAATCACAGTGGAGAGAATAAAACAAAACCATGCAACAGAAATGTGGTCCTGTCTAGGGCAAGGGGCTGGACCTTCTGAGGTCTCTTCCAGCTCTGTGGTTCTATGATTCTGTGATTCTCCCCAGCCTTCCCTAAGCACTCAGTGCTGGAGCTAGCTGTGGCTGTGGGGAATACATGTTATCTAGAGAGTAAATGGGGGGCACCCATAAGGATAAGAAGGTAAGATTTACCAGACTAGACCAATGGTCCATCTAGCCTAATATCCTCCCTACCACACTGGCTTTATTCCAGAAGTATTAAATGGAATGTAAGCCCCATATAATATACCTGGCTAGTTGTACCACTGTGTCCAAAGGGAAACTTCTTAATTCTGTTAGATTATTTTTTATCTTTGTTAAACTTCAGTACAGATGGTCTTCCTAGTCACAGAAATTTTGAATCTTACCACTACTGAGAGGTGGTGAATTTCATAAGTGATATCTATGTCTTTTCTTCCCATGGGACAATGCCTACTAGTTGTGAGTTTGTCTCAGAAGAGTAGCTGTGTTACAGTATCATCAGCAAAACCCACTTCCTCATATGAGAGCAAAGGAAGTGGGTTTTTCCCACAAAAGCTCATGATACTCTCTCTATATATTTCTTAATCTCTAAGCCCTGGTCTACACTAGGGAGTTAATTTTGAAAAAACTCCCCTTATTTCAAAATAACCAGGTGAGCATCCACACTACTGCACCTGTTATTTCAAAATTGCTTGCTATTTTGAAATAACTCCTGTTTCTCAGGAGGAATAATTCTTATTTAGAAATTGTTATTTTGAAGTAGTGTGTGTGTGGACGATCCTGTGCTACTATTTTGAAATAATTTGCCTCCAGAGGCCTTTTAGAGCTGTACTTGTGGCCACTCTGGCCACATTCCTGACAACTCGACTGCTCCCCTTCCCCTGCAGACTTTAAAGTTGCAGGCAGAAGGGAAAGGACTTGTGGCATCACACTAGCCCTTCCAGCCTCGTGCCACCCAGTACCCTTCACTGCAGCCATGGCAGATACCAGCACTCACTCTGAGCCCACCATGGCTGCTGGCACACATGCAGGCACTTCTGAAGCCCCTGGCCATGAGTAAAAGAGGCCACTGGCCATGACTGCTGTGGAGATCCTGGATGTCACTGAGGTCTGAGATGAGGAGATCAACCTCCAAGATCTCTGTACAAGAGGCGCAACACAGAAGTCTATGGCCGGATGTCAACCAGCATAGCTCAAAAAGGGCATGGCTGCACCCTGGACCAAGTGTGGATTAAAATTAAAGCACTCCGGCAGGCCTACACAAAGTCCAGGGAGCAAAGTTCTCCCTTTGGGGCAGCACCACACACTTGCTGCTACTACAAGCAGCTGGATGCCATCCTGGGAGGGGGGCCGGTCACTTCCTTCCTCCTCATTGTCAATGGGCAGGGTTGTGAAAGATGAAGACAAAAATGAGGAGAAGTGGAGAAGGAACAGGCTAGCCAGGACACCATGCCCACCAGCCAGGAGGTCATCCTCAGCCTGGAGCCGGTCCCCCCTTCCAGGATGTCTCCAAGGGCTTGGACGAACATGGCAGAGGCCCTTCAGGTGAGTTCCATCACTTCCCCTATACACACTTAGCTCCATGATGTTCTCATGCAGGAACCCCTCATTCCTTTTCCCAAGGTTCCTGGAGAGGCCTGCCTTACTCTGGCCTCCGTGAGGGGGAACCTTCCCATGACAAGCCACCACTAAGGAGGTGGCTTGTCTTGGAAACTCACAGCAGTGCTCATGCCTGCACTCTTGGGCTGCATCCACTCCAGGTCAAGTGTGGTGATGTGGAGGAGACCAATCCCCTGCATGGGAACCTGCCAGGGGGAGGAAGTAGAGAGGACCCTGTTAGCATTGTGTCTGGCAAGTGGTGCTCTCACACACCTCCCCCAACACCTTCCCTGCCTTTGTTCCAGTGGTCAGGGATAGAAGTTCTCTCTCCGTGGGACACTGCCACTACTGCACCAGGACGTGGAAGGAAGCTAAGCTGCCCTCTCCCCCACTCCTGCCCACAGGCTCATGGCTTAGCTGCCACATTCCCATGCCTGCTTGTCCCCAAGGCTTGGGAGTACCGAGGCTCCCCTGGGAAAGTGCCCACTGTCTAGGCAACAGATGACGTTGCTCGAAGCACATTGACATCGTCTGAACTGAGACCATTGCTGTCAGTTCAGAGAATAGGGCTAGGCTTCATGCAGTGTCTCCTAGGATGCCTGCCCTTGTCACTTTTCTTCACAGATGGGCCAGCTGTGAGCCTGGCACATCCACAACCTTCTGCACCATCTTCCCGACCTGCAAGATTTACAGGCAGAGGCAAACCAGCATACACCTGGTGCGGGAATACCTGGACTGCATCTGTTCCCTCAGGCAGGGCTTTGACAAGGAGCACCAGGAATTGAGGAGGACCATGTGAGAGCAGCTGTCATGTCAGCATGAGGCCATGTGCTTCTCCATCACATCAGTCATGAAGCTCATGGTCGTGTGTATGAAGTGGTCTACCATCCACTTCCCCACCAGCGCTGCCTCCAACTCCTTGCCCAGTGCCCTGCACCTACCCCCCCCCCCAACTCCCAGTACCCACACCTGTCATCCTGGCTTCTCTTCATAACCTCTCCAAGGGCTGCCGGGGCCCATGAACACAGGACAGTGGGACCTCTTGGGCAGTCGAAGCTTCCCAAGGTACCTGAGGCAGGTGCCAGTCCCATCCATGAACTCCCCACCCGGAACCCCATTTTCCTCTCCCCGGTCCTTCCCTTGTTGTATAACCCCCAAATAAAAAAATCACAGTTTTGTGTTCAAACAAAAAGACTTCTTTATTTGGTCTGCAGGGGAGGAGGGAAGAACAGAAGGAAAGGAGGGGAGGGGAAGAAAGGCGTGGAGGAGGAAAGGCATGTGGGCAATGCAGATGCTGCTTGTGGGAAGGCCCAGGGCAGTGTCACAGGTGGCCTTGACTGAAACTCTCCCTCAAGGCCTCCCGGATGAGCACAGACCCTTGATGTGCTCACCAAATGGCAGCAGTCCCCAGCTGCTTGTAAGCCCTGGCCAGCTGCTTAGCCTCCACTCTCCCCACCCTGGCAGGAAAGGGTGTGGAGCACACAGCAGGCCAACAAAGGGGTTGTTGTGCTCTCTGAAGTCCAGGCAGATGAACCTCCCCTTCAAGCAGCCGAATGCACACTCCACCACCATGCGGCACCTGTTGAGACTAGTGTTGAAGTTCTCCTTCAGTGTGAGGGGGAAGCAAGCGGGGGCCACTGCCTCCCCTGGGGCTGCACAGGTGGTGGGGCCAGGAGCTGTGTTCATCCCAGAGTGCAGAGAGCCCTCTCTGTGCCATCAGTGGTTTGACACACGCCCTCTCAGCCTGTGGAACAAATGACTCTTCGGAGGGTCCCTGTTGTACGTGAGGAGTCTGCACCCAGCTCGCAGAGAGGCAGAACAAGGGGCTCCGTACGCTGTTCCCCCAGCATGGTGCCACTTGCTCTGCCTCTCTCCGCGAGCTGGTCTGGTGGGGAATGTTGGCACTTTCTTCACGAACCCCTGCCTCCAAGCTGGAGCTTGTGCTCCAGCTTGCTCCTACACCCTCCTGTGCTCCTGCACCCTCCCTCCTGGCCAGACACTCTCCCCCCAGCCTGCTTCTGCATCCTCTCTCCTGGCCAGACACCCTCTCTCCTGGCCAGAAATCCTACCCCAAGCCCTCTCCTGCACCTGCCCTTGCTCCTGTACCTCTTCCCTGGCCAGACATCTGCTCCCACCCTGCTCCTGTATCCACAGTT
Source organism: Pelodiscus sinensis (assembly GCF_052426305.1). Classification (NCBI taxonomy): domain Eukaryota; kingdom Metazoa; phylum Chordata; order Testudines; family Trionychidae; genus Pelodiscus; species Pelodiscus sinensis. The sequence continues at coordinate 22,321,503 of NC_143059.1, read as the reverse complement.
GCTCCTCCAGCCTCTCTCCTGGCCACACATTGCACTATCCCTTGCTTCTGCTCCCTCCCCCCTGGCCAGTAACCCTACTTCCAGTCAGTTTCTGCACCTTACCTCCCACCCAGACCTTGCACCCTCACCCCTTCGTGCACCCCACCTCCTGCCCAGATCCTGCACCCCATCCTTATCCCACTCATTGGCAGCCCTGTCCCATACACTGAACCCCTCATTTTATCCCCACCCCAGAACCTAAGGGGTCCAGAAAATTCATTAACTCCAGAAAAGTAAATCTGGCCTATGGCAAGCCCTGAACCTCAGTACTCCCTTGTCCCTCCCCTTCACCATGTGGGGCTGGAGCACCAGAAGAGTGAAGTGTCTCAGTTGGGGGCCACATCAATGAGGTTGGGGGGTTTTGGAAGAGTTTTTTTGCTTCTCACTTGTGGGGTCCCCCACTGATTTTTCTGTGGGTCAGTGGCTCCCTGCCCAAAAAAGTTCTCCACCTCTGCCATAAATAAAGAAAACATTGAAGCCTTTTGTGTTGGACATAAATTAATATTTTACTTTATTTAAAATGAAGTTTGATAAACTAACATGAGAAAGTTAAAACGCTTACTCTGTTTAATCATTTAAATTACACCATTCTCTCTAGTTGCAGCACTAGCAAAATGGCTTAGGCATAATTATATAATTAACTCTGAGTTTCCATTAGCCACTGGTGGTCTGTGGAAAGGTTTGCATTGAGCCAGATGGTCCATGAACCAAAAAGTTTGAGAACTACTGTCGTATTGGTATAGATGGCCCTTATTCTGACTAACAGAGGTATTGGTTGTGAATCTGAAGTGGAGAGAAATTTGAATGAAAGTGATTCCAAAATGATAGATTTTGTTAGTTTAAGGAAAGGAAAGCATGAGACTCAGAAAAAGGATAATGGACTTCAAGAAAGTAGACTAACGAACTCAGAACTATAGCACCTTAGAGCATATCTACAATGGGAAATTATTTTGAAATAAATTATTTCCAAATAACTCTCCGAATAACTTATTTTAAAATAGTGCATTCATACTATGAAATAGCATGTCCACACTGATTGGACTCTGCATCACATTTAAAGTCCCCAGAAATACTTCAGGCAGGGCATCAGGAGAGCAGTCACTTCCTGAGGCTAGCTGAGACTTGTGCTTAAAGGGGCCACAACCACATCTAACATCCACTTCACCACCAGGGGCGGGGAAGTGGCCGGTGGCTCACTCCATGCATGAGGCCATGTGCTCCATCACCAACATGAGAGAGGAGCACATGGCCTCATGCTGGCTTGATAGCTGGTCCCAGACAGCCTTCCACTGCTCCAGATGAGCCCAGAGCTCCTCCCGGTCAGCAGCCCACTCCTGGAGCTTGTTGTCGAGCTCCTGGACAAGGGACTGGAGGCAGGCCATCTGTTCCCGCAGCAAGTCTTTGTGGGTTCTGTTTCTCTGGTTGGATCCTGCAGAGATGGGAGGGTGCGGTGGGAGGTGGTAGACACACCATGCTCACAGCTGGCCACGCTTTGAAGAAAAGTGACAAGGGCAGTCATCCCAGAAGAGACACTGCATGAAGCCTAGCCCCAATCTCTGAGCTGACACCAAAGGTCTTTGTTCAGACAATGGCTATGTGCTTTGAGCAAGGCCATCTTTTGCCTAGACAGCAGGCACTTTCCAGCAGGGATACAGATGTCCCAGGGAGCATTGCAACACCCACAGCAGGGACAAGCAGGTGTATGAAGGTGTCAGTCAGGCCAGGAACCTGTGAGTGGGAGGTGAGGACTGGGTGGCTTGGTCTCCTTCTGTGTCCCGCACAAAGTAAGTCCGGCATTGGTGACATCCTGCAGAGAAAGAACTTCCAGCCTTGGCCGCTGAAAGGGGGTGGTGTGGGGGACGTGCGTGTGTGAGCAGAAGAGGCCGCTTGCAGGAGAGTGTTACTGGAGTCCCCTTCTCTTCCTCCCTCTGACAGGTTTCTGTACAGAGGATCGGTCTCCACATCACCATGCTTTGACCGGGAGAAGATGCCGCCCAAGTGCAGGCATAACCGTGTGTTGTGTGCAGGCGGCACTGCTGTGTGTTTCCATGACTCCAGCCTCCTTAGTGGTAGCTTGTCATGGGAAGGTGTCCCTCCACAGAGACAGGAGTAAGGCAGGACAGCAAGGACCTTGTGAGAAGGAGCAAGGGGTTCTTGTGTGAAAATGTCATGGGTCTGAGTGCTCCAGACTGGTGCTCCATGTTCACCCATGTGCACAAGCTGTTGTGTATCTGCCAAGCAAGGACCACACAGGCCACTCCCACTCCTACTCCTCCCGCCAGCCTGCTGCCTGCCCCCACATATGCGTAGAGAAAGTTGTGGAACTCCCCTGAAGTGCCTTCCCTGAGTTCATCTGACACCTGGGAGACATCCTGGGAAGGGAGGACCAGCTCCAGAGTGGGGAACAGCTCCTAGCTTGCAGGCCGCCTCCTCCTCATCCTCCACAACCCTGCCCTTGTGGAGGCTGATGCCAGGCATGTCCTGGTCAGAATCAAAGATGATGGGGGATGTGACCAGCCCCCCTCCCAGGATGGCATCGAGCTATTTGTAGTAGCGGCACGTATGTAGTGCTGCTCCAGAACATCTGCTGTGCTCCCTGGCCTTCCTGAGCTCCTTAATTTTCATGCACACCCAGTCAAAGGTCCACACGTGTCCCTTCTCAGCCAGGCTGGCGGCCATCTGGCTGTAGATAGCGGTGATGTGCCTTCTGATGCAGAGATCCTGAAGGTTGGTCTCCTCATCCCAGACCTCACTGAGATCCAGGATCTCCACACTAGTCCATGCCGATTCTCGCTTGCGGCCGTGGCGGGGGCAGCAGAGGGTGCTCAGAGGGAGTGCTGGGGTCGGCAATGACTCCTGTGCTGCTGCAATGGGACAAGGGGCTGGCAAAGGTCTGCATGTGCAATGAGCCCTTTTCCTGCAGCCTGTTGCTTTAAAGGCTTCACAGGAGAAGGGGAACAATGGAGATAGCAGGTGTGGCCAGAACAGCCACAAGTGCAGCTGTGAGAGGCCTCTGAGGGCCAATTATTTCAAAACTAGCCAATTAACCTGTCATAAAACGGGCTTTTTCAGGTCTTCTCTCCTGAGCTCTTTCACTCTGTGTCTCCCTCACTCTCTCTCTTCCTACTGCCTCCCCCCTCTCTCAGCTCTCCTCCGCCTCCTCCCTCTCTCTCCGTCTCTTTCTTTCTCTTCTCTCCCTCCTGCCTCTCATTCTCCCTTTCTCTTCTCCTCCTCCTGCCTCTCTCTCCCCTCCATCTCTCCCCGCCCCCCTTCCCCTTCCCCTTCCCTCCTGACATGGCACTTGGCTGAGTGCTGCCTGCTCAGCCGGGGCCGTGTACATCACGGGGCCCTTCCCCTCTCACCTCGAAGGAGCCCAAACAGCCCCTTGTGCTGCTGGCTCCCCCGGCGGCCCGGCTGAGGGGCACAGCACTCAGCTGAGTGCCACAGCGGGAGGGGAAGGGGGCAGTGATATACACGGCCCCGCCCCCTGGCTATGTACGGCACTGCTCCGCCCCCTTCCCCTCCCTCCGTGGCGGCTCGGCTGAGTGTTGCATGCTCAGCTGGGCTGCCGCGGGAGAGGAGGGGCGGGGCAGTGACGTACACGGCCAGGGGGCGGGGCTGTCTACATCACCGCCCCCCCTCCTGCGGCGGCCCGGCTGAGGGGTGCACCACTCAGCACCACAGCGGAAGGGGGAAGGGAGGGCAGTGGAGAGCGCTCAGCTGGGCCCCGGCAGGGGAGCAAGCGGCGGCAAGTGGCCCTTTGGGGTCTGGCTGCGGCCAGTGGCTACACCCCTCCTACTCCTGCGGGCCCCGGCGGGGGAGCCGCTCAGCTGGCAGTGGCGCAGTGCGCCACAGAGGGAGGGGAAGGGAGCAGGGCTGGCCGGAAGGGGGGTGAAAGCAGAGCTGGGGGGTATGAGGGATATGGGGCTGGAGGGGAGAATGGGGGGGCCTGAGAAAGGGAGGAGGGAAGCAGCGCTGGCCGGGGGGTGTCCGGGGGGCCACAGAGGGAGGGGAAGGGGAGCGGGGCGCTGATGTACATGGCCAGGGGGCGTGGCCGTGTACGTCAGCATTACAGATGCACAGACACTGGGCTACTATATATATGATAGCAACAGCTGAGTGTCCACACTAATGCTATTTGGAAATAACAGTTTTGAAATCAATGTTATTCCTCCGCGAGTCCAGATGTCGAAATAACAGACTTGGTAGTGTTGATGTTCTGCTTGTTATTTTGAAACAAGGGGAGTTATTTTGAAATAACTTCCTAGTGTATACCAGGATCGCTGTCAGTCAGGTGTCCCAGTGGGTTCCTGACCAGTCTTCTGCTCCGTCAATGATGATAAACTTTTGGCAGCGTATGTGATGCTCCCCTGTCTAACACGTTAACCATGCACAATTAGATGACACAACAGACTCTGAGAGCACCCCCAGAGACCACAAATCAGATAAGGATCAGAAACCACCCAGCCAGGTGTATTGCTAAGCGAAGTACAATAATAGTTGTCAGGAAACAGACTCGCTACTGAGCCACTATACATATGTGCACCATGACAGTGGACTAACACCCAGTCAATACTATGGATTCAGCATTGCCCCCACAGTCCGTGACCAACCACCCTTTGGGGTGCACTTTATACACAGGTACAAACAAGTTACATATCATTCCTGATGTACCTATGTTGCCTAGTTACCACCCCTTACCTCACATAAGGGGGGTTCAATCACTATTTAGCTTGCTATCAATTTAGACCCTGCCTGAACCTGAGTCAGTACATATGTTATATGTGGGGTGTTTGCTGGTATCAAGATGTTTCTTAACAAGGTATTCTGTTACGACCCCTCTTGAATGTTCTCATGGCCTGTGCCTAGTACCTCTTAGGTCTGAGCATTTCTGTAATATCAGCCCTGTTCTTGCCAACTTCTGTGAGTAGGGCCTGCCTCTTGCTCACAGCCTAACTCTGCTTTATATTAGCAAAATCTTGACCATTGCTGTCTAGGCCTCATACCTGGCCTGTGATACATGAGCTCATGTTTCAGGCCCTCATCTTACTACAAGATCTGCTTGAGGTTTCATACAGGGGAAAGAAACCTAAGCCACAAGGATTAAGATCTTAGTCACTGGCTGGAATCACTGTGGGTATAGATTTTGGACTATAACCATGGACTGAATTCTAAAAGAACTTTTTTTCAATTACAATATCCCCATCTCTGTAATGTAACTGAACCTCAAGAATTGAATGAATGTCTGTATGTTTATTGACTTTTTTTTAACCAATACACTCTTTTCTTTCTTTTTAAATAAATTTTAGTTGCGTTAAAAGCATGTATTTAGGATAAGGTCTGAAGCATTCATTGGCCTGGAAGGTAATGTGTCCAATCCTTTGGGATTGGTGGGGGTATCTCGGTGACAGCCTGAGGCTGGGTACTTTAAGGAAACTGTGTGGTTTGGACTTCTGATTGACCAATAAGATAATGCAAAATCTGTTTTGTGCTGATGTGGTGACAGTAAATATTGGAATAACTACCAGCTATGGGATTGGCTGTTGCATTTTTTGCAGTTTACTTTATTGAATGACCTCAGCCAGCTCCCCTGGAACTCTGCATTATCACAAGGAGCTCTTCATTTTGACTTCTATGCACAGCTTAGATGGCTGAATGTCAGTTTCCCCCAGGTTTGTGGATCACAAGCAGAACTAGGAACCTATCTCCATAAGAGGGTGGGGTTTAGCATCTTCCCCTCTGGATGGCATCTCCTGTTGGTCCCCCATCTAATATGCCGACTTTGTAGATTGCAGTTTAAGGCACATATTTCTTCCCCATTCATAGTTAGGTACTTTGTCTCCTACAACCAGACTTTGTGGGTTGTAGGGTGTTTCCTGTGATTTTGCTAGGCACCTAAAAGTTAGGTGCTGCAGAGCTCAGCATTGCACCACTGAAGTACTTTTCAGATGAGCCACATCCACTCTGATTTAATTAGCACTGATGTCACTCCCATCTCTGCATCCTTTTCCCCCCTTTTTTCTTTCTTTTCTCTTCAGCATCTGAGGAAGTAAGTTTTAGCTCATGAAGGCTTATGCCCTAATACCATAATAAATCTGTTGATGGTTTTTTTTTAAGTACATTGGGGATCTGGACCTCAGTGTTTTTTCGTCAAGATCCCAGTGCATGAAATATTAGGACTATATGGTGATTTCAGGTTTTCTTTCTAACAAATAATTTTCTAACTCTTACAGTTTTGTAGGAAAGATTGCAATTCAACTCAAAAGAGCCAAAGGCAAAAATGTAGTTTAAATCTAATTTTTAAACCATTTCATTATTTTTGCTATCACTCCTGGTTTACCATTTAGAGTTGATTGTACTCCAAGTCTATGATATTTGTTCATGCCTGTACTATAGAATGTAGAAGTTAAACTTTTTTTAATTCATAGGGATTTTTCTTTATCATTTGTGTTAGTTACAGAGTTGGGGCCTGTCTACACTTGGAAGTTTTATTCTGAGAAAAGCAGTATTAAATTAAAGCATGATAGGGATTCCTGAATAACATTCAATAATGTAATATAATTAATTAATTTTTGTAATGTTTCATTCTCAGTGACACTACAGTATTATAAAATTTGCAGCTGCTTGACATAACTGTGCTCTATTCAAAAGTATTACAACTTAACCAGGTTAATGTGAGCTTGGCTTCTGGGCATGTGAAAACTGTAAGGCTACATCTACACTACGAGTTTTATCAGCAAAAAATATGCTAATGATGGATTCATTTGCATAAGTCGTGATCTCATTTGCATATTTTCTTCCGATTCATTTTTTCACTAGGGTTTTTGTGCAAAAACAAGCAGTGTGGATGTTTTCTTTTTGTGCAGAAACCTCTTTTCCCGCCAGATCCTTATGCCCCAAAAAAGGAGGTTTACTGATCTTGTGGGGAAAAGGGGTTTTTGCACAAAAAGAAAATGTCCACACTGCTTGTTTTTGCACAAAAACCCCTAGGCAAAAACGGATTGGCAGAAAATATGCAAATGAGATCACAACTCATGCAAATGAGTCCCTCATTAGCATATTTTTGCTGAGAAAACTCCTACTGTAGATGTAGCCTAATTGACTAAAGCTAAATGCTATTGTTAACCTAGTAACTTGAAAAGTCTTTGTAAAAGAAGTTTAGAAACTGTTCTCTACATCTGATTATATCATTATTAGAGGGCACGCCATTTCAGTTCATCTCCGGTTTGATATAATAGATGGTCTCCTTCCCCCTAGTAAAATGTGCATTAAGTGTCATTTAGCCAGGACAGTTTTGTGTGTATGCCTGTTACTAGGGTAAAGGGTGAGCTATGAATTGGTTGAAGGCAAACGCGCGTCTATATTGACATGGACGCTTTTCCGCAAAAAGTGCTTTTGCGGAAAAGTGTCGGTGCCAATCTAGATGCTCTTTTCCGCAAATGCTTTTAACGGAAAACTTTTCCGTTAAAAGCATTTGCAGAAAATCATGCCCGTCTAAACGTAGCCAGAGGGTTCGGGTGTAGCGGAAAAGCTTTTGTTTTTCATCCTCTTGTTTGTTTTTCCAAGAGACCAGGACCAACACTGCTAACAGTTGACTATAGACTTTTAATGCAGCAGTGGAATGTTGGCAAAAACGAAGCGGGAGAGGTCTGGACAGAACACCGCATCCCATACTGCTAAGCACTGCTATGAAATACTGTGGGTTCGGCTCTGACCAGCCCAACAAGCACCAGGACTTGTGCCCTTTTTATTCAGTTCGCTGTTTGTCCCTGACAGCTGCCTGAGCCTTCCAGCTCGCGTGTGAAGAGAGGGCACAGAGCAGCTTGGAGGGGTCAGTAGCGCAGCTTGGCACGGACTACCCCGCTGCCGCCGCCTCCTTGCGTTCCACAGCGGCGTGCGGCCGCACACGGAGCTGGCGAGCAGGCTCGCTAAGCTGGGAGAGATTGTACACTTGGCGCGCTCGGGTCCGAGATAGAGGCGGCTGCACAATGATCCGTGTGTGCAGCAAGCTCGCTGGCGAGCCGGGGTTGCACGCGGTCTTTGCACGCCCTGTCCCCCCATCCCGCGGCGCGGTGCCGGTTGTTGCAGGGGCTGCTGTGCAGGGAGGTGGCCCTGGCGGCAGGCACTGGGCTCTGGAGCGGCTCCAGCCTCTCCCCCTTACACACCCAGGCACCCGGCTCTGTTTTCATGAATGAAATCCAATGCTGGGCTATAAATAGCGATACACGTCAAGTCGAGAGCGGCTCCCGCCTCAGAGCAAGGACGCTCCTGCCTCAGCCTCCGGGTGGGGAGGGAGAGGCGAGCCGGACAGCAGCAGCAGCGGCGCCAACAAGGAGCGCGACCGCGCCATGCTGCCTCCCCGCAACGCCGGGCTGGCCCTTAGCCCTGCAGCGCGCCCTGCCTGAGGAGCAGCTGGAGCACCCAGGCAGAGGGGGTGAGGCAGCGACCCCTCGCGGGTAAGTGCCGTCTCGCCCGCGCGTTTGCCCTGGCTCGGCACCTGGAGCCCCAGCGGGTGCGAGCTGCAGACGCAGCCACGGCTGGGGAGAGAGGGGGACTCGCTCTTAGCCGCTTCCACGGCGGCAAGAGGCGGGAGGTGCGCGAGCAGCGGGCACTGCTGTGGGCTAGGAAGGGCCCGCCGGGACCAACGCTGAAGTGCCAAGTACAAGCAGGGTGCAGCACGGTAGCTGGTAAACAGCCTGGGGCCGAAGGGGGGCGGTGTCCCGCTGTGGAGTCTGTTGTGGGTTGCTGTGGTAACAGCGGGAGCTGCCAGAAGGGACTTGCGAGGCGCGGATTATCCGACACCCGAGGGCAGAGCCCGAAGGGGGGAAGGGTGGAGAGTGTTAGGTTGGTCCATGTAGTGGCGTCGAACATCCCGAGTAAAGAAATGCCCCTTAATGAGCTGATGCGAGGTAGCCACGTTGAGAATTCAGACTTGCCCGGGAAGGGGAAGGTCAAAACACCAACGGTGCCTTTGGGACTGGCCTTACACTTGTGCTTATTGAACAGAAATAGCCTTGAAGTTCTAAACTGGGTCACCGAGGGGACTGCAGAGTGATGCCAAAATCTTATCAGTGGCTCTGATCATCCTCTGCTTGTGTAGAATTCCCTGGCCATTCAGCTGAATCAAAACCATTCAGCCTGAGGTGGAAATGGACTTTATTCAGCAAGCTTTCTGGTATTTATCAGATTCAGAACTCTTTCTAGGAAAGGGGTTTATGGGAAAGATCTTGCCAAATTGTGTATGGTCTGGTTGGAAAACCATCTGGGACTATTTTCAGTATAAAGATTAGTAGAATCAGTGCACAAGATGTGGAGAAATTGGTGAAGGTCCAGAGAAGAGCAACAAGAATGATCAAAGGTCTAGAGAACATGACCTATGAAGGAAAACTGAAAGAATTGGGCTTGTTTAGTCTGGAAAAGAGAAGACTGAGAGGGGGACATGAGAGCAGTTTTCAGGTATCTAAAACGGTGTCACAAAGAGGAGGGAGAAAAATTGTTCTCCTTAATCTCTGAGGATAGAACAAGAAGCAATGGGCTTAAACTGCACCAAGGGAAGTTTAGGTTGGACATTAGGAAAAAGTTCCTAGCTGTCAGGGTGATTAAACTCTGGAATAAGTTGCCTAGGGAAGTTGTGGAATCTCCATCTCTGGAGCAAAATGCAGGACAATGTAGCACTTTAAAGACTAACAAGATGGTTTATTAGATGATGAGCTTTCGTGGGCCAGACCCACTTCCTCAGATCAAATAGTGGAAGAAAATAGTCACAACCATATATACCAAAGGATACAATTTTAAAAAATGAACACATATGAAAAGGACAAATCACATTTCAGAACAGGACGGGGATGCGGGGGGGGGGGGGGAGGAGGAAGGAAGGTAAGTGTCTGTGAATTGATGATATTAGAGGTGGGGAGAGTGGGACATCTGTGAGCTAATGGTATTAGAGGTGATAATTGGGAAAGCTATCTTGGTAATGGGTAAGATAGTTTGCGTATTTGTTTATTCCTGAGTGTCGAATTTTAACATGAATGACAGTTCAGAGGATTCTCTTTCAAGTGCAGATGTAAAAGGTCTTTGTAGCAGAATGCAGGTGATTAAGTCATTGAGAGAGTGTCCTTTCTGGTTAAAATGGCAAGAAACTGGTTTTTCATTGTGATCTTGTCTGATATCTGTTTTGTGGGCATTAATCCTTTGGCGAAGTGTCTGAGATGTTTGTCCAATGTACATAGCAGACGGACACTTTCGGCACATGATAGCATACATTATATTTTCTGGATGCGCAGGAATATGTGTTCTTGATCTTATAACTCACTTGGTTAGGTCCAATAATGGTATCAGCAGAATGAATATGTGAACAGCCTATACTGGAACAGGATACCATACTCCAAGAGGCTCTGGGAGACAGACCCATAGTCTCCTATATACAACCACCTAACCTCAAGATGATTCTTACCAACAACCACAGGACATACCACACTAATACCAACCCTGGTACCTTCCCTTGCAACAAAACCCGTTGCCAGCTTTGTCCACATATTCATTCTGCTGATACCATTATTGGACCTAACCAACTTTGGGAAAGGATCAGAACCCCAGACGGCACCAATATGAGCCTAGGGCACCGGGCGCCCCGGCACCAGAGCCTAAGAAGCACCACTCCACTACAGTTACCTCCCACGCTGCTCCAGGCCCGAGTGTGGCATCGCCAGTGACCCCAACCCCTCCCGTGCCTTGGCACCAGACCCAGCACCAGGGTAAGGGTTTTGACCAGTACCGTGTGGCGCACTGGCCACCGTGACCACTGGCTCTGTTCAGGGTCTCCTGGTCCCAAGCCTGGCCGTGCCTCCTCCTCCTCCCCTCCCACACCAGGGTAAATCAGAATCAATGGCTCGGCACGCCTCAACATCCAGATCACCGACTGCGTCTACCTCCGCCCTGCCATGGTCGGCATCGGAGTATTCAACCGACTCAGAAGCAGAGTCCACGTGGTCATCCAGGGGATCCAGGTCCAGGTCGTGGCACCGGTTCCACTCCCACCAATAACGGCGCCGAAGTACCTCAGCTTAGTAGCAGCAGCAGCATAATGGATGCAGCCAGTCCCAGTACCAATGATGCAGAAGTCCTGGCCCCTACAGGCTCCAGGCCCATCTCAATGGCCATTTTGGACCCTATGGGCCTATCACTAGAGCCAGGGCATGTGCTCCTCTAGACCGGAGTCAGTCCTCTCTGGGTCCAGGGCGCCCCCTTCAGCTACCCCACTGACCCAGTCAACCACGTCGGAAAAGTCACTTCCCCCAGGCCAAACCTCCCCACGGCCCCAGGTGGTCCAGCCACCCACAGGGACCTCACCAGCGGCCTCTCAGGTCCTCTTGCAGGCCAAGGCCCCTCTAGAGATGGGGCAGAAGAGATCCTCATCTTCCTCCCCTGACGAGGCTCCGGGTGACACTCTTCCTTCCATGCTCTCCATGGACTCGAGGGCACACCAGGACCTACACTGATGCCTGGCCCAGAGTCTGGGGGTCCAGGCTGAGAGGGTTTCCAAGGACTCCAACTCAACTGTCAGCATCTTGCAGTCAGATACACCTACCAGAGTGGCCCTCCCCATTAACAAAACTGTTGTCAAAATATCTAAGTCCCTCTGGCAAACTCCGGCCTCTATCCCACTGATGGACAAGAGGGCCGAGCATCAGTCCTTTGTGTCCCAGGAGAAGAACAAATATCTCTTCTCCCATCCGCCTCCAGGGTCCCTAGTCATCCAGGTGGTGAACCAAAGGGAGAGGTGGGGTCAACCGGGCGCTACCCCCAAAAATAGGGATGCCAAGAAAATGGACTTACTAGGCAGGAAGGCCTATGTGTCAGGAGGCCTACAATTTCCCATAACGAACCAGCAGGTTCTACTGTCTCGCTATGCCTATAACATCTGGGTCTCCATGGATAGGTTCACCAAACTACTCCCAACGGACTCTCAGCCTGAGTTTAGAGCCCTCTCGGAGGAAGGCAGGCCGCTGTTCCTGGTTGCAGGGATCCAGGATGCCCCCTGAACTACAGAACACCATACAGGACCTCCCTTTTGAGGGCCGCTCCTTATTCTCCGAGCAGATGGACCAATGTCTGCACATCCTCAAAGATACCTGGACCAACCTAAAGTCCTTGGGTATTCATACCCCGGCTATCCAGTGGCGTTCTCTCTCAGGCAGCAATGCCCCTAGGTCTTCCCATTAAGGTGCATGCCCTGACTTCTATCTCCATAGCAGGAATGTCAAAGGGAGGAATGGCAGATGCCGTTCCCAGCCGACCCAGGACCAGAGTCAGGGTCCGCTCAGTAAATCCTCGGGACCTCTCCAAGGGTTTTGAGGGTATGCCTGAGGACAGCCTACCAGCCTCGCCCCTCCCCTTCTGGGATCACCTATTCCCTTTCTACCAGGCCTGGAAATCTATTACCTTGAACCATTGGATTCTAGAAATGGTGGGAAGGGGGTATGTTGCCCCCTTCCGTTCTCCCCCTCCCTCCCATTCCCCTGCCCTGTCTCTCTTCAGGGACCCTTCTCATGAGCTTCTTCTGCAGTAGTAGGTGTTTCAGCTCCTCACCCTGGGGGCCGCAGAGGCGGTTCCCCCAGGGGTGTTGGGCAGGGGCTTCTATTTCCAGTATTTCCTTGTCTGGGTTCTGTCCCATCCTGGACCTCCGAGATCTCAATGCCTTCATCGTCGAGAAGAAATTCAAGATGGTGACTCTGTCATCCATCATTCCTTCCCTGGCCCCCAGAGACTGGTATGCTGCCTGCGATCTAAAAGACACATATTTCCATGTTGTGCCCCACCACCGTCAATTCCTCTGTTTTATGGTGGGCAGGGACCACTGTCAGTTTACAGCCCTCCCCTTTAGGCTTTCCATGGCCCCTTGGATCTTCATGAAGTGCATGGCCTTTGTCGCCGCCCTCAGAAAATTAGGTGTCCAGGTGTTCCCATACCTGGACGACTGGCTCCTACAGGAACGCTCCACCAACCAGGTATGGGCCCACATCACCCTGGCTCAGGAACTCTTTCAGGATCTGGGTCTGCTTCTGAATGTGCCCAAATCAACTCTGGTGCCTACCCCAATAATAGAGTTTGTGGGTACCAATCTGGACTCGATGACAGCCAAAACCTTCCTCCCCAGATCCCACTTCCTGGTAATCAGATCGGCTGTTTGGGACATGCAGACATTCCTGATAACCGTGGCCAGGGCCTGCATGCGCCTTCTGGACCTAATGGCCATGCGCCCCCACGTGATACAGCATGCCAGACTCCGCATGCACCCACTGCAGATGTGGCTGGCGTGGACTCACAACAAGTCCTTTCATGCATGGGACAGAGTGGTGACATTTCCCCCCGACGTCCTTTGCTCCCTGGACTGGTGGACCCATGAGGAGGAGGTCTGTGCCGGAGTCCCATTCTCCAGGCTACTACTGACTCTCTGGCTTGTAACGGATGCATCAGACACCGGTTGGGGGGCCCATCTCGGAGACATGCATACACAAGGCACGATCTTTCCCTGCACATCAATTTCAGGGAGCTGCAAGCAGTTCGCTTCCCCTGTGTGGCCTTCCTCCCCCAGCTCGGGCAAGTTGGTCCTCATGCTGTCCAACAACATGTCAGCAGCTTCGTACATCAACAGGCAGGGCGAGATCCAACTCTCCTCACCTGTGTCTGGAGGCCCTTCACCTGTGGGATCTCTGCATCGAGGCAAGTAGCCACCCGATTGCCTTCTATCTCCCAGGTCCCCAGGACACCGTGGCCAACCAGCTGAGCAGGTCCTTCTCCGGCCACGAGTGGACTCTCGTGGAATGTAGCCCTGGCTACCTTCTGTAGGTGGTTGTTTCCTCGTCTGGACCTGTTCACCACGCACCAGAACAGGAAGTGCTTGAGATTCTGTTCTCTCATGGGTCTGGGAAGAGGCTCTCTGGGAGATGTGTTGCTAATTCCCTGGCCCGAGGGTCTGTTCTACGCATTCCCACTGTTCCTGCTGATCCACCGGGTGCTCCCGTGGGTGCGGGAATTCAGGATGTCCCTGATCCTCATCACACCCGCATGGCCCAGGCAACACTGGTTCTCTACCCTCCTGAATCTGTCATGTGACAGGCCAGTCACGCTCCTGCTAGTCCCCGACCTGATCACACAGGACTTTGGCAGACTTTGCCATCCAGACCTGTGGGCCCTGCACCTGATGGTGTGAAAGCGCCGTGGCTGACAGCAGCGGAGCTTCAGTGTTCAGCCCGTGTGCAGGAAGTGTTGCCGGGGAACAGGAAACCTTCCACTACAGCCACTTATCTGGCTAAGTGGAAGCAGTTTTATATCTGGTCTATCCAGAGGGGGGTGTCCCCTATGGATGCCCCAGTCCCCCTGGTCCTGCACTACTTTCTGGATCTTAGGCTTCAGGGATTATCTTCCTCCTTAATTAAGGTCCACCTACTGGCTATCTCCGCTTTTCACCGGGGTGCCGGGGTAAGACTCTCTTTACAGATCTGATGGTAAACAGGTTTTTTAAGAGCTTGGACAGGCTTTGGGTAGCAGGTTTAAAACTAATAAAAGAACGTTCTTCTTCACACAGAGTGTAGTCAACCTGTGGAAGTCCTTGCCAGAGGAGGCTGTGACGGCTAGGACTATAACAGAGTTCAAAGAGAAGCTAGATAATTTCATGGAGGTTAGGTCCAAAAAAGGCTATTAGCCAGGGGATAGAAATGGTGTCTCTGGCCTCTGTTTGTCAGAGGCCGGAGAAGGATGACATGAGACAAATCGCTTGATCACTGTCTTTTGTCCACCCTCTCTGGGGCACCTGGTGCTGGCCACTGTCGGCAGACAGGCTACTGGGCTAGATGCACCGTAGGTCTGACCCAGTACGGCCATTCTTATGTTCTTATATTCTTTATCCACATGTTCAGCAGCGCGTCCCCCAGTGGGATTGTAACTTGCTCCTGTCCAAACTCATTGGATCTCCATCTGAACCCCTGACGACATGTTCATTACTACACCTGTCCTACAAGGTATCCCTGCTGGTGGCCATCATGTCAGCCAGGTGTATGTCCAAGCTGAGGGCTCTCACTTCGGACCCCCTGTCATGGCTCCTTCCCCACTCTGGCATGATAAATGCAGAAGTGGGGGCCAGCGAGTGTACCCCAAAGCCTTATCTACCAGGGTTTGGTATAAAACTTCCCCCAAAATCTTAAAAACCTAGATCTTGGGAACAAAACTTCCGCTGCCACCACCCAAATGTTGATAAAGAAATCGGGGGAAGATCATTTGGGAAATCTCACCCCTAAGATAAAAATCAAGGCACACAATTAACCACTGCCAGGTTAATAAAAAGAAAAGAACGAACTTTTATTATTACAACAATATTCCTGTTCCAAACATAATGACTAGATAGGGAGGTAACAAAATATACTCATGGAGAAAATTCCATGGGCCTAGAAATTAGTTATAAAGAAAAGCCAAAACATCTTTTAAGCAGTGCCAGATCTCAGATCCCATACCCAAACAATAAAACCTAACGAAACTACCTAAACTTTACCCTACTTACAGAAAATAAAGAATGGTGTCTTGGAGAGAGAGAGACATGCTTGTCCCTCTCTGTAGCTGCAGAGAACTCCCCAGAGAGACAAAAGGAGAAAGGAAAAAACCCAAATTCCTTTGTCCCAGGTTGAAAGTCCCACCTACATTCCTACTGGTCACTCCACCTGGCTAGGTGTAGTTAACCCCTTAATCCCCAGGCTGCTGGCTAACCCTCATAATCATGACACCCCCCCCTTAAACAGTTTTATTTAAGGACAAGGTCAGGTTACGCCCCCACCTGCCTAAGGCGGTGTCGAACTTCCATGTGTCTCAGGATATTTTCCTGCCAGTCTTTTACCTCAAGCCCCATGCATTGGGTAAAGAACAAGTATTACACACTTTGGATGTTAGTCGGGCTTTAGCCTTTTATTTAGAGAGAACAAAGCCCTTCTGCAAGTCGCCTCAGCTCTTTGTTTCCATTGCGGAGCAGCTGAAGGGTCAGCCAGTCTCCGCGCAAAGGATTTCCTCCTGGATCATGGCATGTATTAGGGAATGCTACGGGCTGTCAGGAGTCCCAGCCCCTTCCCTCACGGCCCACTGTACGAGAGCACAGGCCTCTGCTGCAGCTTTTGTGGCTCAGGTCCCGATCCTGGACATCTGCAGGGTCGCCACGTGGTGCTCTCTCCACACCTTCGGTAACCATTATGCACTGACATATTAGGCAAGGGAGGATGCTGCCCAGCGTAGGGCTGCCCTCCACTCAGTGGAAGGTTAGAACTCTGATCCCGCCTCCTGGAGTTTCTGCTTTGTAGTCACCTACGTGGAATGGACATGAGCAATCACTCGAAGAAGAACAAACGGTTACTTACCTCATAACTATTGTTCTTCGAGATTTGTTGCTCATGTCTGTTCTAAATCCTGCCCGCCTCTCCTTTCTCAGAATAGTCTGATAAGAAGGGATCACAGGGATGGAGGGACAGCAGGGGTATATATTGGCCGGTATACCAGCACCAGTCCAGGGGCCTCCTCTGCTGGCCTAATAGATACTGCTAAGGGGAAAATTTTCAATGACGCGTGCATGCTGTGCGCACACGCCTACATGGAATGGACATGAGCAACACATCTCAGGGTATGTCTACACTGCCACCCTAGTTCGAACTAGGGTGGCTAATGTAGTCATTCGAACTTGCAAATGAAGCCCGGGATTTACGTACATGTTCCCAGGCGCCGCCATTTTTTAATGCCCCATAGTTCGAACTACCTGCCCACGGCTACATGCGGCACGGGCTAGGTAGTTTGAATTAAAGCTCCTAATTCAAACTACCGTTACTCCTCCTGCAATAAAGCACACAACTCACACATTTTGCAAAGATTTCTACCACAACTACACCCTACTCAGCTCAAGAAATAAACAGTTCTAGTTAATACAGTAGAACATAGAATGTCCATCCTTGTCTCAATTTCCTCACCAGTTTTGAGCATTCTTTGTGCTGAGGTTGGAATCTTCACATGGCTTTTCCTTTGGAACATGCAGTTTACTCTTAGTCCTAATGCATGTCTATCTGTCTGTCTTCCTCCTCCTCCCCAGTAGTGTTTGTGAGACACTTTCTTTTCTAAAGTCAGGTTCCCTTTGTCACATGATCCCCTGATCACCTCCTTCAGTGATCAAATTCTTCCAGAAATGGCCTGTTGCTTAGGTATCAGCTCACCTTCGTAGACTGAGTCATCTGGATGGTAGCCAACTCTTTGTCCAAGAGTGCTTCTGTGTGAATAGAGGTCCATCAAGATTTAATAACTCTCCTTTGGTAGCAGTGTCACTACCTTTTGTAATTTCAGTCAAACATGGAGGTGAAAAGACAAGAGAAAGCAGGCAAGCTCCTCATTCAAAATTGAATGGTAGCTAAAGAAATACATATTCATGACCTCAAACTGGAATTCATAAATTGTACATAATTCTCCAAATTGTCACAGAGTCCCATAGATGAGACTGAAAGCTTACATCACGAAATCATGGAAATTAGTGCCAGTCAGATAAGGGTAAATAATCTTGCTGTTTCCTTTGCGCCCTTAAAGGAATCATAATGTGCAGTGCTGCTTAAGGAGCAAAAGACAGCATACTGTGTGAGCAGAAAGGGAACAGAGCATGGAGGACATGTGGTGAGATCTGGACTGTCAAAACCCTCCCAAGTGCTAAATATTCCAGTGACTATGCAGCTTTAGTGGGTTATTCTTGCCATCATTTAGGTGGCAATACTGGGTGACGTGTTTGGGAGAGAGTGGCACCAAGGCTCTGACTCTTTCCAACCACCTGCACAAAAATGCTGTGCCCCCACTTGTCATTGCCATAAGTAGTGGTTCAGTGTATGGACTACCATATAAAGCTCAATGCAGAAAGCACCCAAATCTGGATTCCTAGCAGATCAACAGTTAATCTTAGAGACTGCTGACCATCAGCACACTGTTGATTATATTTCTGAGAGCCCAAAGAGATTTTGGTGCATATAGACTCTATTGATAGTTTGATTAAGTTTCTTAGATTATCAAGATCTGAATGTGAAGAAACCCTTCCTTTTTCAAACATTTACAACTGCTTCAGAGGAGTAGTCTGCAGTGTTACTCTGTAACTAAAAAAACCTTAAATGTATAAATTCAAAAATACAACAGTCATCATGTAGCACCAAACAAAAATATCTAATTGTAAACTGAAGAAGTGGGTTCGGTAGTATATAGTTCCAACACTGACTTTTGTTGCTGTAGGTCATACAGCAGAAGTAATAAAATAAGTACAATTAAATGAGTCATGGTCCAATAATTGCTAAAAAGATTTACTTATTCTGAAGTCATAGAACATAATAGATTTGTGATTGCAAAGAAAGAACAGCAAAGCAGCATTTTTTAAAAAATTGGCATGATTTAATATGTATTCTTTAGTTATCTTAGATGAATGCATTGGCATTTAGAATAAACAATATGAAAAGCAAAATTATTCACTGTCTTAATTATTATCTGTTCCTTAATTTTAAATGCTTTTCTGCAGAAAAAATTAACACTGTAAAAATGAGCTGTATTTTGGCAATTAGTGAAAGCTGCATGTAGGTCTCTGTTTTTAAAGTCTGTTAGGCAACCTTTACCCTATGAATGTGCTTTATATTTTCTCTTATTCTCCTTCCTTACTGATATTCAGCAGTAGACACTGTGTCAGTAAAACGATTACTAGAGATTAGGAAAGCAAAATCAGATATTCTGAACGATGATCTTTAATTTCTCTCAGAGGGAAAAATGACAGATAGTCTAAGGAACTTCATTTTAAAAATTAAAAGCTTTCCTTCTCTGCTCCTAAATCCCCCCGAGTCCTACCCACTTGGTGATTTAATACACATACAAATGCTTATTAAGGAAATCTGCCCAGTTTCAACTTTCCAGATGGACAATGTTTTAAAAAAAAGATAATACATTTCTGTTTTTAGCAAAACAGTTCTAGTATCTTACAAACAGATTTTGCTAATGAGAAAACATTTGTATGTACAAGTTCTAGTTAGACTTCTTGGTTTTAATTTTTACTTGACTTTGATTTGCAGACATTCTACAGTGTTTTTGTAGTTATTTAGTTTCATAAAAGAAAATGACTGTACAAATGTATCTTATAAAAACAAAGAGGTAATATGATATATATGCAGAATACAGTAATTGCTGAGTCGAATTTAATCAGTATAAATTATGAGTTTCAGAAAGTCAGAGCTCTTCTGCCATCTTGCAAGTGAGATATTTGCACATTTTTAATTGTGAATAAGTTTTCACCAGGCTTTATGTACTTAGGTTCTAACTATATTCTTGTCTTTTTAGGCTGACTTTCATAATCCAAAACTTGAAAGGACAGAATGCAAGGCATAACTTGTAGTACAAAGCAAGTTTATGCTGAAATTCCTACAATCGGACCTACTGATTTCTAGTCTCCTTTGCTTCACAACATAAAAAATAGTTGCTGAGACATAAGCTTCACCAACATTTATCTTTAGCAATCAGATTTGTGTTTACAAAAGACCTAGGAGACAATAACATGCTAACTGAAATAAGTAATTCAAGGTCAAAACAAAAATGTTCTGTTTCATTGACTGGGTGGAGTGTATAAAGGAACTGTTCATCAACTTTAGTATAACTTGCATGACCATAAGACTTCGTTCTTGCTTTTAGCAAGTGGAAGTAGATGGACCTGATTGTAAATAATACAAGTTCTGTGATATTAGAAACAGCATGTGACTGTTGTGTTGCAGTTTTTAATAAATGGATGCTGACATGGACTACGAAAGACCCAACGTTGAAACTATAAAATGTGTGGTGGTTGGCGATAATGCAGTGGGGAAGACTCGCTTAATTTGCGCAAGGGCATGCAATGCTACTTTGACACAGTATCAGCTATTGGCAACTCATGTACCAACTGTCTGGGCAATTGATCAGTACCGTGTCTGCCAAGAGGTAAGGATTTTCAAGTTTATTAAATGTGTACTTCATACAGTAAGTTTGTATTTTTATTGATAAGCTATTTAGTGTTCAAGTTGAGGTAATGGGTATTTACAAGGATCCTGTACAGGCAGTCCCCAGGTTACATACAAGATAGGGACTGTAGGTTTGTTCTTAAGTTGAATTTGTATGTAAGTCGGAACTGGTACATATTGTAGGGGAAACTCTAGCCAAACATTTCTCCAGAGCTCAGTTTTATTCTCCCACACCTCACTTCCCTCAGTCCTTTATTCTCAAGCTGAGGTGTCTGCTGAGAAAAGCCGCTCCGCGTCTCCCTGGTCTGCTGGGGGGGGGCGCTAGCTTCGCGTCTCCCTGGTCTGCTGGGGGGAAGCAGCTAGTGCGGGGTTGCCTCACCCCGTTTGTAAGTAGGGATCCGATGTAAGTCGGATCCATGTAACCCGGGGACTGCCTGTACTGGTCTCTAGCTGAAGGAGGGCCAGGCTGCACTACACTGTGGATTGACCAATTGAAGGGGCTTGAGAAGCCCTGCTCCAGGGCTGGCCCACCAGCAGCCTACAGCCCAGTTAAACAGCAGTTTTAATGTCAAGGCAAGGCCATAAACAGTACACTGACCATATGTCCTGTTTTTTCCAGGACTCTCCCAAATTTAAATACTTTGTCCCAGTGCCCCATCAAGCAGTGAAATGTCCCGGAAAGCCCCACTGGACATTTCACTATTTGATGGGGACACCAGCATGGCACAACAGCCTCCTCTTTCCCTCCTCCTCCCAACCCTCCCCCCCCCCCCACAGGGTGCGTAGGGCAGCAGGCCAGCTTCTGGTGGCACATGGCCCCCCTCTCTTTCCCTCCCTTCCCTCCCCTAATGGGACCACCTCTGCTGCACGGGGTCCTGGTCCACCGGCACAGCCTCCTTCTCCTCCAGGCTGCCTTGGAGCTCCAACAGGAGCTGCGCAGAGCCTGGCTGGAGCACTGCAGGGTGGGGCACATTCAGACTGGGCAAGTGCCAGAACTGGAGCAGGGGCCACCTGTGGTGCTATTAGTGCTGCAGTCTGGGTCCTTGCGGGAGGCCCTGACTCCAGTTGGAGTCCAGCAGCAGCTGCGCAAGGTGCATTCCAGCTTGAGCAGCCTCACTGAAATATGCCTCATGCAGCTGCCGCTTGGCTCCAGCTGGAGCCAGGCAGCCAGCGGGGCAGGACTGCGACACTAAAAACAGCACCATGGGTAATCTCCGCTCCAGTCCTGGCAGCTGAGGCCTGGGCTGTGGGGGCTTCTGGGGCTGGACCACAGGTTCCAGCCCCGAAAACTGCTTTCTGGAAGGTAGAAGGTGAAGGAAGGACAGGAGGAGAACTAAGCGGAAGGGGGTGAGAAGAGGAAGGGTCTTGTGCTAAGGGGAAGGGGCAGGTCAGGAGAAGAAAGGGGCAGGCACCAAGGGGCAAGGTGGAGGAGAGACAAATGCCAGGGTGCCAAGAGGAGACAATGAGGAAAAGGGCAGGAGGGGGGAGGGGAGGAAAGGTGTCAGTGGGGGTAGGAGAAAGGAGGGGACAGGGCGATGCTGGGAGAGAAGAAGGGAGGGACAATGGGGGCAAGAGGGAGGAAGAGGAGAGGGGAGGAGTGGGTGCCCGGAGAAGAGGCATTGAAAGAAGGGGTGGGCATGAGGAAGGCAGGGGATGGAACAAGTCATGTGTGTGAGGGCACATTGGAACATGAGGGGAACTGGGGCAAAGGCTGGTGAGGGGGTGGGCACTCAGAAGAAAGAGGGCAAGAAGGGCAGGGGCAGTGAGGGAATGGTAAGACACCAGGAAGGTGCAGGGGTAAGGAAAGCTTCAGGTGCTAGAGAATTGTGGGGGTGAAGCAGAAGGGCAGACACAGGAAGGGGAAGCGAGGAACAGGCACCAAATGAGAGACGAGAAAGGTAGGGCAGGTGGGTAGAGGGAGCTGTTAAGTGAGGGGATGGGGAGGGGTAGCTACAGATGATCAGAGTGGGGCACAGAGGGAAGAGAAGGGCTGGTGCAGGTGAGGGCGGCAGGTTCCAGGAGGGCTGAGAGGATTGAGAAGGGCAAGAGCCAGGACAGAAGAGGAGAGTGACGGGTGGGGGGATCAGGCACCAGGGGAGGAAATGGGGTGAGGGGAGGGGAGGAGACATGGCAGCAGAGGGAAAAGAGAGAGGTTTATATGATATTTATTAATAACTTGGGTGCCATAATGGCACATCCGAACAAGCACACCTGACCTCAATACTGGTGCATAAGACAAAATTCATTCTGCTTATGGGAGGAAAATCTTAGAGGGAACACTTCGCCCCACCTCTCCCCCCTGAGTTAATGCAATGCAAGTTGGGTTAATGCAATTGCAGAATAGTTGCATGGGGGGTCCTGTGGGAGCCAAACCCATCCTATTTGGTAGGAGGACAGTGAGAGGAGTTCTTAGAGGGGTCACATGACATCCTTTACTTCTATTCATGTATCCACCTTGACCCCGGGAGTTCTACCTCCAGGGGTGGGATTTTTTGTGGCAGGGGGCGTGGCCAATAGGAGGTCAGTGGGCATGGCTAACGGGAGGTCAGTGCGCGTGGCTAACAGGAGGCCAGAGTGTGGGGCTAACAGGTCAGGGGGCGTGGGTAGCGTGTCCCTAATTTTGGTTCAGAAAATATGGTCACCATAATAAACAGTTCAGGGGCTCAGGCCTGGCTGCAGGCTGAACAGCAATTAGTAAAGTCAAGCCTTTGTCCAGGGTAGAGCAGCAAACACCCCTATAAACAATTCAGGGGATCAGGCTGAGCAGTAGTTATAAATCTATACTTTATAACTTGGGGCAACAGCAAGCAGTTTAAGGACTTAGACTTGGCTGCAGGCTTGATAAACAATTTGTACAGTCATGGCCTGGGTCAGGGCTCTGCAGGGCTGAGCAGCAGTATGGAGGCTGGGCCCTTACTCCGGGCAGGGCAACAAACAACAGTTTAAAGCTCAGACTGGGGGTCAGGTCTCCTCACTGGCGGAGAGCCGACAAGCACAGGGGGTTCACCCCAACAGGCAGAAGCCTGCCACCCAGGAGTACGGTAGCAGGGAGGTGGGGGGTATGCAGGCCCACCTGCTGCTTTGTGTTCCAGCCCAGAGCGCTAATAGTGGCAACATAGGCTGTCACTGGGTAAGCGAGGATCCGGGCCGCAACACGCTGATCTGGTCACTAAGTCAGCGGGGATCTGGACCATAACGTGCTGCCCAGTTTACCTCCATGTCCTCAGCTGACCCAGTGTCGGCTATCCCAGGCTGCTTCCTAGTGCCCTCTGGGGGCCTACCTGCCACAGCCTCTGCTCCTCGAGGTCTGCCAGGAACAATGGCACTAGCAGCACGTCCATGGGCTCCGCATCAGGGTCCAGCAGCGGTCCAGGCAGTGCAGCCCAATCTCCTGAGCCTGGCAGGGGCCCTGGACAGCCAGGCCAGGCTTCTGGGCCTGGCAGCGGTCGGGGCGACCAACCCAGTCTTCCCTCCTAGGGTGGGGCAGACACACCTTCGTTCTCAGGAACACAGGGAGAGTGTCTGGCTTGCTCAGCCTCTGGGCTCCAACTGGGTTCTCAGTCTTTACAGTCCCAGAACTCTCAGGATCACTTTTATAGTCTTGGCCCTGCCTTTCTGCTTCCTGTGGGTGTGGCTAGGTTGCTCTGGCACTGTCCACCAAGGGGTCTTAGCTAGTGGCTCCCCTTTGGGTCATCAGGAAGCCACACTGACTCACTACAGATCCTAAAGTAGTTACCATCTAACGCAGAGGGCATCTACCTTCTCTCTAAACTCCACAGTTATATTCTGAAATATTTGTGACAGATATATTTAAAATGTTCATATTGTGCTTATGCATTATACAATTTAACACTATACCAGTTTGATGTAGCATGACATCTTATCTTTTTTACAAGGAGAGTAGCAATTGTATTGTCACGAGGTTTTTAATTAAAGGAAGAAAATATGTCTATTCTGTTTTAGGTCCTTGAACGTTCCCGAGATGTTGTTGATGAAGTGAGCGTTTCTCTCAGACTCTGGGATACCTTTGGTGACCACCACAAAGACAGGCGTTTTGCTTATGGAAGGTAAAACGAGCCATGTCTAACTTTTAAATAATAGTTGCAGCAATATTCATCAGAGAGAAAATTGCAACTCTGACTTTTGAAACATAAGGCTTTAAAACAATAAAAGGTATTCATGTTTCTGCCTACTACAACGAAGATATCGATTATAAGGATTAAAAATATACTTATTTAAAAGGCAATACAGTTTTACCATTCTACATTTAATTAAAGTGCTAAGCCTGTAATGTTCCAGACTATTAAGAGTGTTCGCAAAAATGAGGCTGTGGTTTTGTGAAAATGAACACCAGTTATCCTTGTTTGAGTAAACATCATGAAGTATAATTAAATCACTTATTACTGAGCTAACAAATAGATGTGTGAGGGAAACATAATCTCCTGTGTTGTAGATGATGATTATTATTACTTATGTTGCTATAATAAGAAGATGCCCTGCTGAGTTGGGTGGGTCATTCTTAGGACAGCAATGGGGAACCATTTTTTGGTCATGTGCCATTGAACCACAGGAAAATCAGTCAGGGGCCACACGCAAGTAAAAACTCGAGGTGCAGGGCTTGCCCTGTTCCAGCCAGCCAGATCCAGGCCCACAGGTGTAGCCAGTACTCAAGGCTTCTGGTCAGTGGCATGGAATCTTGCTGTGGGTTGGATCAAAATTAAACAGTGCACCAAATCTAGCCCATGAATTGAAGGTTCCCCACACCTGTCTTAGGACCTGATCTAAATACCAGTGCAATAAATGACAGGAGTCTCTTTCCTGTTTTCTTAATTAAACAGAAGAAAAGAGTTCTCTTACATGAAAGTCTACACAAGAGCTCTCATTAATAGAGTAATCTTGTAAATGTTGAGAATTCAGCAGTAGGGTTTTATCTGCAAGTGCAAAATAAGGGATAATTCCTATATTCTAATACAGTCTTTCCATTTAATTCAGAGGAAGTTGGATCTTCCCCTTTATCAATACAAGCAGAGGTGCTGCTGATCAGCAGAAAATTCAGTATGTCATAATGCGAATCAGCTACCTGAAATACTGGCATGTAAAACTAAAATTCTATGATTTTTTATGACATACATACAAGGCCTTATTTTTTGCACAAAAATGTCAGTATTTCTTTTCCTTCAGAAACTTCCTTTTTCTTTTTTCTACTACTATGATGTTTCAGCTGATATTTTTAACAGACCTCTTTTCTCCAGTTAAAAATGGCACGTGTATAGTATCTGTCCCAGTTTTTATACTTCATGTCTCTAAATAGTTCTTACTTTGTGGTTCTATTTTCAATACACTTGAAGTATAGAGTTGTATGAGTAAGTTCCAGATAAAATGACTAACTTTGAAAGGAGTTAGCCTACTCTGTTCTTTGTCTCTCCCTAAAGATCACCATAACAAGGTGGTCTATCAGCTGAATCTAGTACTGAAATCCCTTGAAATGTTCACATTGTAAAGCTCCATGTGTAAGTTCATAGTTTTATATGTGTAAATCCTTCTTTATATCCAGTGCCATCATAAAAGAGTGTTCTATGAATAGCTGTGAGTACAAAGTGCTTTCTATTGCAGAGAAGTTGTATGGAGTGATTTTGAAAGACAGTTAAGTTGCCAGGTCAACAGAGTAGATAAACATGTGTTCACATGCTCTGCTGAATCAGAACCTAAAATACAGCCTGTCTTGATTATATCAGTTTAACATGTATGAAAACATTATTGATTTAAGATAAAGCTGACCTTAATTTCCAAATTCATTCAAATGTTTATAAAGGTTTCAGGTGTAAACAATTTTTATTTTAATATTTAAAGCTTTGTGAAGCCTGACTTCATATATAGTTGTGCTTTGCATTTCCTCTTACTCTTCCTCCCTAAAGTACAGCCCTAAATTTCTGTAGCAGACACTCTGTCACTGAATCTAACCCTGTACACACAAGGGCTGTGTCTACATTGGCATCCCTTTCAGGAAAAGGGATACTAATGAGACACTTCGGAATTGCAAATACGCGGGGGATTTAAATATCCCCCGCGGCATTTGCATTTACATGGCTGCCGCTTTTTTCCGACTCGGGGTTTTTGCCGGAGAAAAGCGCCAGTGTAGACGCGATTTTCCGGAAAATAAGCCCTTTTCCGGAAGATCCCTTATTCCTACTTTCAAGTGGATGCCAATGTAGACACAGCCAACGGGTCTTGGGTGGGACTAGTTACATGAGTGGAGTGACTTTCACATTTGTTAGCTCAGAAAGAAACTGTTTTAGAAACCTATCAAGCTGGCAGTAGCTTTCCTTCTGTCATTTGTATGTAGTAGCAAAATTGTTGTATGTTAAGGAAACCACTGGGGATCCATAATTAATGGAATTTCATTGGTAAAACTTAATGCAGGTTGGATCTCTATAATCAGGACTTCCCTCATCTGGCAACATCTTTGGTACAGCATCCCCGTAGGTGCACAGCAACTCCTCCTCCAGCCTCCGAGACCTTCTGGAGTGCTGCAAATAGCACATTTGTCGCATTGAAGCTCAAGGAGAGATGGGAAGGAGCAGGATAGGAGGATGCTCAGGGGAAGAGGGAGGACAGCCTCAGATCCCTGAGGCTGGGGCCAGGAGTACAAGGTCTGGGAGCACAGCCCAAGGTCCAGCATCAGGGGCTGGCAGAGCATTCCAATAGCCACACAGCGCAGTGCGCTCCCACAGGATTGCGCTCCTGCCTCCAGCCATGGAGCTCTGTAGCCACCCTAACTCTTCTCCCAGAGCCTCCCATGACCAATTCCCACTCAGTTAATGCCGGCCCCTCTGTTGCTGTTGGAGTGGAGGCCTGCAGCCAGCAGCAGCAGAGGGGCCAGTAGTGACCTCCCCTGGTCAGTCCCCGTGAGTGCTGGACCCAGGTAGGTACAACCTGTAATAGCAGGCTTTGGTTCCTCTGTTCAATTCTGTTCTGTTCTAAAATGATTGATATAGTGTTAATATATTTAGCGTATTTCTTTTACCATTTTTTATAACTAGGAGCCTTTATAAATTGCAGACGAGTTTATTGCTTATGTACATGTATTACAGAAATTGTTTTCAAATGATTTTTGGTACTTTGAAGTGTATTCTTATAATTTAAATCAAATCTTGCAGAAGAGTGATGCCACTGCTTCAGGCTAAACCTACAGGTGTCCAGTCTTCTCTGCCTGGATGATTGTTTAATGAGATGTCCCTTCAGATACCCTTCAGAACTGTTGCTTTATGCAAATTAGATCCTGTTATGCTTCTGGTGCATAGAGAGGTCTGTATCTGTCAGCCCAGATCTTTAATTGTCCTAACTGGCAAAACAAGAGATAGCAAGTTCTCAATGTATCTGTTTCTCTTTGGGGGAGATCACTCCACTAGTTTTTCAGGATCATATATAAATAGGTTGTGTTGTAGGTGACATGATGAACACGTGATAGGATTTGTTTTCGATAAAATTCCTTCCTGCATCCCCATTTTTCATTGAGATGAGTAACAAGATGGAAAAATTAATGCTTTTATTTCTAAAAAATGCAAAGGGGAGTATCAATCCTAGACCTTATTCTGTTTAGTTATATATCAAAATCATACGGGGAATTGGGAGAGGGACAAGAAAACTGATAGAAAGATTAAGAAAAACAAAGACTCGAGAACAAGATTAGGCTGGAAATAGTTCTAGAATGTTCATTTTTTTCACAACTCTGGAAGGGTGGGTTTCCTCTGGAGTGGTTCTATTCTTTCATTTCAAGCAGGTTCCAGTTTAAGGTGATTAATACTCATCAATTCATATTGTCCTGAAGGATTAAATTTTATGCACAATCTGGAGAAGGATGGCAAGGTAAGATGGCATGATCTGAGGTATAATCAGAATTTTTATGTTGAGATGTATGTCACTTTTACATCCAACAATAATGCTTCTGTCTCAGTGTTTTCAGAGATTGCAGCCTAGATGAGAGAAATGGATAAAGCTCAAGCTGCCACCATGTGAATGTGTCCCCAACACATCTCCAACTCACGTTATGCAGGCATAACAATAAAGTAATTTATACTACTTTTTATTTGGTACCATTCACAATTCTATAGTATTTTATCTAGTCTAGTTTTGAATAAGAATGTCAAGATCTCCTACTGCTGGGAGTGAAAATTGAAAAAGAATTTGTTTGCCAAATTTATTTGAAAGTGAAAGAGAAATTATTTCCTGCCATTATTTTATGTAAACAACACTAAAGCACATGTGCATATGCACATCTGCAAGGAGTTAATTCCATTTCAGTCAGATATTTATTTTCATAGGAATATGTGGTCTGTAAACTAGTTCAACCATGATAATTTATTTAATGAAACTTAAGTATAAGCTCAACACCAAACAAAATCTGTTCAAACCATATGGTGGGAAATTAGCTTTTCCCACACCACTTATTTATGAACATGTAGATGAGCCATTACAAGGCTGCTGACAGGGTCCTTTTAAACATATGTCGACAATATTGCCTCTTCTGTGACCTGATTTCATCAGTCTTCCAAGTCTGTTACATAGTTAGTCATAGGAGGGCATTCACTCAACTCTTAGGTGATTAAAATTCCCTTTACCACTAAATTCAACATAATTGAATCCATAGAAACATGTCAGTCTGCACCCCTTGGAAGATGAATTCACCACCAATATTTCTCTTACTTCTGCCAATCTCTTTAGCTCTGAGAGACTTTCAATAAAAGAGGAGGTGGTTGCTGTCAAAACCATAATTTTTCACTCCCATGTAGTCAACCAAGGCTCCTGTCATAGAATCAGCGTTGGAAGAGACCTCAGGAAGTCATCAAGTCCAACTCCCTGCTAAAAGCAGGACGAAACCTAACTAAATCATCCCAGCCAAGCTTTTGTCAAGCCAGGATTTAAAAATCTCTAGGGATGGGAGATTCCATCACCGCCATAAATAACCCATTCTAGGCTACATCTAGACTGGTGCTTTTTTCCATAAAAAGATATGCAAAGTGCGCTCCGCAATTTGCATACCTTTTCTGATTGTTTTTTCAGAAGAGGCTTTTCTGAAATTTGACCCGTCTACACTGGGCCAAATTTCGGGAAAGCCACCTCCTTTTGGAAGAGCCCTTCTTCCTCGTAAAACAAGGAAGACAAGGTTTCCGAAGAGCGTATCTGTTCTTCCGCAAAAAATGTCGGAAGAGCAGACGCATTCCCTGGACATGGTGGAGTTTTTCCGGGATACCTTCAGACGTAGCCCCAGTGCTTCACCACCCTCTTAGAGAAATAGTATTTTCAAATATATAACCTAGACCTACCCCACTGCAACTTGAGAACATTGCTTCTCGTTCTCTCATCTGTCACCACTGAGAACAGCCTCTCTCCATCCTCTTTAGAACCTCCCCTCAGGTAGTTGAAGGATGCTATAAAATCCCCCCGCACTCTTCTGTAGACTAAATAAGCCCGAATCCCTCAGCCTTTTCTCATAAGTCATGTGCTCCAGACTCTTAATCATTTTTGTTGACCTCCGCAGGACTTTTTCCAATGCATTCACATCCTTTCTGTAATGTGGAGGGGAGGCAGAATTAGATGTAATACTCCAGGTGTGGCCTCACCAGTGCCAAATAAAAGAGAATAATTAGTTCCTTCCAATTAGTTAATTCGAACTAAGCTAATTCGAATTAGTGCATCTAGACCTAAAAACTAATTCGAATTAGCGTTTTGCTAATTTGAAATAGCATGTCCACATTGAGTGGACCCTGAACCGAAGTTAAGGCTGGCCAGAACAAGTGCCGGCAGGGCATCAGGTTAGGACTTAGAGTGTGGAGCTGCTGCCTCAGGCTAGCTGAGGGCTGTGATTATTGGGACCCAACCCCCACCCCGGACAGACAGTTCTCAGGGTTCCCCGCTTGCTTGTCTACCTTGATGAGGGACAGCAAAGCAGTCCTGTCTTGGAGTGCCCTGAGTGCCCGCACTTGGCACATCACAGCACTCGGCCATCAGCCCGGCTGCACTTGCCGCAGGCTGCCATCCGGGGGTAGGGTTAATTGGGGGGCTGTCAGGATCCAGGAGGCCCTGCAGGAGATCTTCCACCCCGGGGAGCCCACAGAGCCACCCCAGTCCTCCCCATCAGAGGCTCGTGTCCCATTCCTCCCTCATCTCCTTCCACTTACCCCTCTCTAGCCCTCTTTCTTGATGTAAAAAATAAAGGACACATGTGTTCAAAAATAGAAACTCTCTTTATTTAACAAAACTGGGAGGGGGGAATTAACCTCTGGGGAGACTGGAAAAAGGAGGTGGGAGAGGGGAAGAGAGAGGGTGGAAGATGGGAGGGTGAAACCTGGGAGGAGGGAGCTGGAAGGGGGAAGCCAGGGGAAGAAGGAGGAGGGAAAGTATAAAACTATGGTATGCCATATCTTCAGTACTGTGTACAGATGTGGTCTCCTCACCTCAAAAAAGATATTTTGGCCTTGGAAAGGGTTCAGAAAAGGGCAACTACAATGATTAGGGGTTTGGAACAGGTCCCATATGAAGAGAGACTAAAGAGACTGCTTAGAAAAGAGGAGACTGAGGGGGGACATGACAGAGGTCTATAAAATCATGAGTGGTGTGGAGAGGGTGAATAAAGAAAAGTTCTTCATGAGTTCCCATAATAGAAGGACTAGAGGACACCAGATGAAATGAATGGACAGCAGGTTTAAAACTAATAAGCGAAAGTTCTTCTTCACACAGCACATAGTCAACCTGTGGAACTCCTTGCCACAGGAGGCTGTGAAGGCTAGAACTATAACAGAGTTTAAAGAGACGATGGATAAATTCATGGAGGTTGGGTCCATGGAGTGCTCTTAGCCAGGGGGTAGGAATGGTGTCCCTGGCCTCTGTTTGTGGAAGGTTGGAGATGGATGGCATGAGACAAATGGCTTGGTCATTGTCTTTGGTCCATCCCCTCCGGGTTACCTGGTGTTGGCCGCTGTCAGCAGACAGGCTACTGGGCTAGATGGACCTTTGGTCTGACCCAGTACGGCCGTTCTTATGTTCTAAGCTCAGGGCTCAGGGTCGGAGGTCTCACTGGACCAACTTGATTTTCATGCAAACCTGCTCCTGGTTCACATGTGGCCTTTGGGGGCCAGGCTGGCAGCTATCCTGCCCTAGACGACAGCATTCCTATGCCTAGTGCTGAGGTCGTGGACATTGGAGGCTTCCGCCCAAACCTCGATGAGGTCCTCGATCTCCGCACTAGACCAGGCGGGCACCCACCTCTTGCGGCCCCGAGCAGGCTCCTGGGAGCCGCCTTCCTGGTCCTGGGAAGAGGCGGAGGGCTGGGTGGCAGCGGGTGGCTGGCTTATCCCATGCCAGGTGCAGGGTCTGCTGGCTGGGTGCTGGCAGGCTTGCGACTGGCACGGGCACTGTAGCCAGACCGTGCCCCTTTAAGGGTTCTGGGGCTGGGAGCGGGGCAGAAAAGTTTCCCTGTTTTGACCCAGAGTGACCACCAGGGCAACCTGGGAAGGGCTAGCCTCCAACTAGTTCAAATTTAGTGGCTACACAGCCCTTAATTCGAACTAATTAATTCAAACTAGGCGTTAGTCCTCGTAGAATGAGGTTTACCTAGTTCAAATTAAGCACTCCGCTAGTTCGAATTTAATTCAAACTAGCAGTTTCTATGTGTAGCCGCTATTAAAGTTAATTTGAACTAATTTTGTAGTGTAGACATACCCAAAGATCTGCTGCCAATCCTTCTTCTAATACACCCCAATATGCTATTAGCCATCTTGGCCACAAGGGCACATTGTTGACTGCTATCCAGCTTGTCATCCACTGTGATCCCCAGGTCCTTTTCTGCAGAACTGCTACTTAGCCAGTCAGTCCCCAGCCTGTAGCAGTGCTTGGGATACTTCTGTCCCAAACGAAGGACTCTGCACTTGTCCTTGTTGAACCTCATCAAATTTCTTTTGGCCCAATTCTCCAATTTGTCTAGGTCAGTCCATCTCTACCCCCCAATGTATCTACCTCTCCCCCTAGCATAGCGTCGTCGTCAAACTTACTGAGGGTGCAATCCATCCCCTCATCCAAGTCATTAAGAAAGATGTTGAACAAAACCAGCCCCAGAACTGACCATTGGAGCACTCCACTTGATGCTAACCAAACATTGAGCCTTTGATCACTACCCGTTGAGCCTGAGAATATAGCCAGCTTTCTATCCACCTTACAATCCATTTATCCAATCCATACTTCCTTAATTTTCTGGCAAGAATACTGTGGGGGACCATATCAAAAGATTTGCTAAAGTCATGGTAGTTCATGTCCACCCCCTTTCCCATTTCGACAGAGCCAGTTACCTTGTCAGTCAGGCAAGTCAGGTCGCTCAGGCATGACTTGCCCTTCATGAATCCATTTTGACTATTCCTGATTTCTTTCCTTTCCCCCAAGTGCTTCAAAATTGATTCTTTGAGGATCCCCTCCATGATTTTTCCAAAGACTGAGGTGAGGTTGATTGGTCGGTAGCTCCCTGGATTGTCCATCCATTTTTGAAGACGGTCACTACATTTGCCTTTTTCCAATCGTATGGGACCTCTCCCAATCTCCATGAGTTTTCAACGATAATGGCTAAAGGCTCTGCAGTCACATCAGCCGACTCCCTCAGCACCCTTGGATCCATTAAATCTGGCCCATGGATATGTATATGTCCAACTTTTCTAAATCATTCTTAACCTGTTCTTTCTCCACTGAGGGCTGCTCATGGCCTTCCCATACTGTGTTGCCTAGTGCAGTAGTCTGGGAACTGACCTTGTCTCTGAAGACAGAGGCAAAGAAAGCATTGAGTCCTTCAGCTTTTCTCACATCATCTGTCACTCAGTTACCTCCCTCATCCAAAAAGGGTCCCTCACCTTCCCTGTCCACCCTCTTAGTGCTAACAAACCTGTAGAAACCTTTTTGTTACCCTTCACATCCCTTGCCAGCTGCAATTCTAATTGTGTTTTGGCCTTCCTGATTACACTGCTGTATTCTCGAGCAATGTATTTATACTCCTCCCTAGTCACCAGTCCAAGTTTCCGCTTCTTGTAAGGGATGAGTATTGAAAAAAAGTGTTTCATATGTTGTGCTCTCCAAAATAATCCTTGCCATGATCAGTCACACTAACCTGACATTACCCTCACAGTACAATGATGCCTGGCATACCGGGAACCATAGTACTAAACGCTATGAAAGACATAGCTACCTAGATATCTGATGTCCTGTCACCATATAGGTACTTAGCTAGACTAGATATTTCTATCACTGACTTTGGAAAAGTCCTGCCAACTTGAGACTAAAATCCACAAGGCTGTGACTATACCGTTGTTTTTATAAACAGGAAAATGACAGGAAAAATTCCTTCTGTTTCATCCTTTTTTTATAGCAGGGACTGAAACTTTGGTTTGAAGAGCAAGAGGCTTTCCCATTGTTATTTGTATGCAATGTGTGCTATCAGAAAGTCTACCCTGGACTTGAAGCTTTTTAGCTGCTTACTTGTTCCTATTTGCTGTCATGTATCCAGACTTCAAAGTGTCATACACATCACTGGTGTAATGGCAGGTTTATTAACCATACTATGATTCCCTACGGATCTACCCCTTTGTCACTCTGTGCACGAAACAATTTTTTTTTAAAATTACAAGATGCTTGTGGTGTTTCCGAAATGAAAACCTTCTAATTGTCTTTTGCTGAATACAGAGGTATCAGAGAATAACCATGGTGGGAGGAGGAGAGAGGAATCTAGATACAGAAAATGGGGGGTGAACAGGGGAAAAGGCACAGGAAGTGGGAAGATGGAATGACAGAGTTGGGAATGCCGACAAACAAGAGAGTAGCCTAGAAGTAAAATGAGTAAGATGTGGGGTTACAACAACACATGAAGGGACAAAAGTCGCACGTGGAAGGGAACTGAAGGCCTTGTGCAATTCTGTGAGGGGCTGGGCACTGTGAACTCCCACTGACTTTAGTGGGAGTTCAAGGTGCTC
This sequence comes from Pelodiscus sinensis, assembly GCF_052426305.1. Classification (NCBI taxonomy): domain Eukaryota; kingdom Metazoa; phylum Chordata; order Testudines; family Trionychidae; genus Pelodiscus; species Pelodiscus sinensis. Next base: position 22,287,440 of record NC_143059.1, on the reverse strand, counting down.
AGAAATCTGAAGGGATTAGACCTAGGCAACAAATGCTGTCCATGGCCCTATTTTCTACATCCTTCAATCTTCAAGCTATACTGCAGTCTGAGTAAGTCTGCTGATGCAGAGACTAGCTGCATGTTGAATTAGCACTCTCCTAACTGAGGCACAACTAACAGAACACCAATCCTAAACAGCATTACATATGCTATTTCAGACCCTGTTCCTAGCATTGTATTTAAGCATGTGCTTAAAGTTAAGCACAACCACATACAGCTTAAGTCCAACCACATACAGCAAACCATTTTAGCACAAAATGAGCATTAAAGACAGACAAAGCGCTCAACTGGCAGTCAGCACACACTTACAGATTAAACCTAGATGATAATCTCTCTCTTCCACTCTCTGGGTATCTCTCCAAGTTTGAATGCCTACATTAGCCACCCTAGTTCGAACTAGGGGGCTAGTGTAGACATACCCTTAGAGTTCACCTCCATACTCACCTCCATCCCCCAGCAGGCGCTTTGCCCACCAGTCTTTGTTCTCTCCTCTCACCTCCCCACACTAGTTCTCGGACTCAATCTCCTGGTACAGCGAGTCCTTATCTTCTCCCTAGCTTCCATAGATAACACCTTCACGAAGTGTTGGTTTGGTGTGATCAGTTCCCTCTCTTATATCCCATCCAGACTTAAATTCAGAGGGAGAGCAGTTCCATTACCTCTCTCAAGGAGATGGAGGTCTCAACGTCATCTCAATTTTCTTGTTTTAATGCATTCTATTCTTTTACAGCATCCTCTCCACTCTAGCTGGTGAGGTGAGCAAGATCTGGTGACTGGCTGTGTTGCTTCTGGGCCCTCTGCCTGCTCAGCTGTAAGTAGAATAGTAGCAGCACCCAAGAAGAGGGAGTGAAGACCCAACTGAGAGTTGCAATGGACCTTCTGCTGGAGACAAAAATCCCTTTCAGATCCCTTTCATCTCTTGTCCCCAGTATCTTCCTCTTTCTGTGTCTTGTTATAACAATGAGGTTGTGTAGCATCAGCACGCATATGCACGCACACACAAACTCCTTTATTTATGCTATTACGTAATTCTCTTGCATTCTTGCTTTCTTATAAATGGTTGGTGGTCAGTTTCTAGCGGAGTGTCCCAAGGATTGGTTCTAGGACCGGTTTTGTTCAACATCTTTATTAATGATCAGGATGAGGGGATGGATTACAACCTCAGCAAGTTTGCAAATGACAAAGCTAGGAGGAGAGGTAGATATGCTGGAGGGCAGGGATAGGGTCCAGAGTGACCTAGACAGATTAGAGGATTGGGCCAAAAGAAATCTGATGAGGTTCAACAAGGACAAGTGCAGAATCCTGCACTTGGGATGGAAGAATCCGAAGCATTGTTATAGGCTGGGGACTGACTGGGTAAGTAGCAGTTCTGCAGAAAAGGACCTGGGGTTTCCAGTACATGAGAAACTGGATATGAGTCAACAGTGTGCCCTAGAAAGGATGTGGACATACTGGGCAACCAACATTATTACGGGCTGGAGCACATGACCTATGAGGAGAGACTAAGGGAATTAGATTTGTTTAGTCTGCAGAAGATAAGAGTGAGGGGGGATTTGATAGCAGCCTTCAACTTTCTGAAGGGAGGTTCCAAAGAGGATGAAGAAAGGCTGTTCACAGCAGCGATGGATGGCAGAACAAGGAGCAGTGGTCTCAGGTTACAGTGCGGGAGATCTAGGTTGGATATTAGGAAAAACTATTTCACTAGGAGGGTGGTGCAGCACTGGAATGGGTTACCTAGGGAGGTGGTAGAATCTCTATCCCTAGAGGTTTTTAAGTCTCAGCTTGACAAAGCGCTGGCTGGGTTGATTTAGTTGGGATTGGTCCTGCCTTGGGCAAGGGACTGGACTTGATTAGCCCCTTGAGGTCTCTTCCAGCTCTATGATTCTATAAAAGGGGTTTATAAAAGTGGTTCTAAAAGCCTTCATTTACAACAGAGGAGAAATTATATTTTGGGTATGCTAAACCAGAGAAGGGACATCAAAGATGAAGTTTGGTGATGCAGTCACACTAGGGTTTCTTACCACTGAACGTATCTAATTTTGCTTTGCTTTCAAGTTTCCCACAATTTTATTTTTACTGGTGTGACGTAGTGGGGGTACTTGCTGGGCTGTGGTGACCTCTGCTGTCTGAAGCAAGACCCAGCAGGGAAAACCTCACTATGCAAAGGTGATGCCAAACCTGTTGAACCAGATAAACCCCATGGAGAGGAACAAAGGAAAGGGGAATGCTGCCCTGGCTGTGGGGCAGGGCTGGAAGAGAGTTAGTTAGAGTGGCTGGCTGGGAGCATGGAGGAGACAGCCTAGGGAAAGGGGCTGGAGTTTAGGGGCCCAGTCTCCCCCATCTCAAGGGGGCCTGAGGCATCCTAGCCCAGCTCTGTGACCAGATTACATCTGTGCTGTGCTGTATCCTGGAGAGGGAATAACGTTCCTCTATTCCACCGGCTGGTGCAGTCTGTTTGTGCCATTTCAGGGCTGCAGGAGACGGGGGACCCCCAACGCGCCGTCACAACTGGCCCCCATGCTTGTGGAAAAGTCACACTCCTACATTTAGGGTGTGTCAACTTTTGTTGACAGAATTTATGTCAACACCCCAAAGTCAACAAAACAGGGTGTTCACACTTGCTCTTTCAGTCAACAGATCATGTCCACACTGGGGGCACCATCATCGACAGTGTGAGCAGTGCACTGTGGGTATGTATCCCACAGTGCAGTGTTGTGGGAAGGTGGAGCTGATGCCTGCAGATCTTGGGATTCTCTCTGAGTTCTTCCACAGCCTCGTCAGATGCTGGGAGCAAGCATCATAGCTCTGTGAGCTCTTCTTGCTGAGGAATGTCAAAGCAGCACAGTGTCTGTCCTCCTCCCCCTGCAGCAGCAGTCTGCCTGCCGCTATGTTCCTTATGCAAGACAGAACAGAAGCAGTCCAATAATTTGCTCTCCCTTTGTTCCCTAAACAGCAGCTCTCTCAGCTGTCATATATACAGAGCTCTGAAAAGGCACCAGAGGTCAAAACACTGAACAGAGCCATCAGGGCAGGCATTGCAGGATACTGGCAGAAGTCAGCTCTCTTGACAAAACAGAGTTTACACTGGCTCTTTGTCAACAATAAAGGGAGGTGGAAAGAAAAAAAAAAACATCTCTCCTAGAGGTGGAAGCTTTTTATCACCAAAACTGGGTGTTTTTCCTGAAAAAAGTCTTATTGCAGTGAACAATGAGAGCATTCACAACTCCAAAAGGCAGTTTTTGGCGACAAAATTTGGTAGTGTAGCCAAAGCCTCATGATAGTGCCGAAGCCAGTCATTATTCACTTGAATCTCTACCTTCCTGGCCTCTTTCTTTGTGAGAAGACAAATCTTCCAACTATAACTTGCTATGCAGTTTGTTATTCTGTCGGCATTTACAAAAATCAGCTTTTCTCTGTTGTACTCCCAGGTCTTTGGAACTCCTATTTCTCTTTATTTCTCTGACTTGCTTCATCATTTTAGACCCATCTTAAAATATTCTTTTCTTTTTCTTAATCTATTGCTTCAAATGGTTTGATAGCTAACCTCTTTTTCATCTCTTGAAAAATGAATGTTTTGTTTGTTGACCTGTTTGGGTTAGTGGGGGGGTTGGTTTTTTTGGGGGGGTTGTTTTTGTTTTTATTTGTTTGTTTGTTGCTATGTTTATTGCTAAGCCTTTCTACTACTATTTCCCCTGGGCATTTGATCAAAGTCTGTTAAAATCTGGAGTCTTTTTTGAAATATTGTCCCTATCCATGAACCAACTGCAAATGGTTACAAAATTAGTCTGAGTCTGTCCAGGCTGTCTGTCCTCTCTCTACTGGGAGTTCACCGCTACTGGTATTTATCATGTTCAGGAAGCAGCTCTCAGACCAACGTCTGGCCTCATTTCTCATTTTCCTCGAACTGTTGTTCCCCTTAAAGGGGATGTGTCATGGACAGGATTCCCTGTAAACTGGGCGGTCAGATGGTCACCCAGATGATTAGCAGAGCTAATCCCACCCTCAGCTAGGTTTGTGTTTTTACTGGTGATGCACATGCGCATGCTTTAGTGCACAAAAAAAAATTTTTTTTTGCACACGGATGGAAAAAATCCACACACGGATTTAAAAGATTAGAGGGAACATTGGTCATGGTACATTGTTGGCCAGTCCAGGGTTTTATGCCCCACTATTGTATAAAGTGAAAGGTCATCCCATTACAATATACCTTTAAACAAACATTATCTGATTACTTACCAGACCCTTCCTACCACATCCTGAGTTTTGGAGTTTGCTTCACATTGGTCATTTAGTCCGAAACCCACTGTCTTGCCAGATGGTTTCAACAAAAATACCAGGCACACTTTACATTACGTCACAATCTACATTACATCTTATTTCGAAAATACCAGACATTTATATTTTCTCATTTATATTTCCTCAATTTGTTTCCCGAACAGAAAGCTCAAATACTGGACTGTCCGGTTCAAAAACCGGACACCTGGCCTACTTGCTGGTTGCCATTTTTTTCTTCTTGTTTCCTCACCTTTTAAATCTGTGTTTGGCCTTTGTGTTTCATCTTTCTTCTTTCTGCATGGTGTACAGAACCAATAAAAATTCGTTATTGTCAGAGCCCCCATACTACATGGAATTATATTTAGCACAACATTTTTGTTTGTGAATTAGGAATGGAACACTCAAGCTCTGATTGGGCCATGTTCTGGGGAGCTGCATTTTGCAAAAAGCCCACTAACTTCAGTGGGAGTTTTACTCAATTCAGGGTTGTAGAAATCAGGACAAGAGGAAAGTTAAAGCAATTTGCAGATGGACTGTTTCATTTGTATGCTATATATTTGGTACTAAGATGATCTTGTCCTTATGTGAATGACTAAGATACAATAATGAGTAAGCCTAATTCTTAGACTCAGAAGTAAAATTAACCATGAACCATGACTATGTAAACTATTCATTTAAACTTTAAAAAAAATAGCTTTGTTTTAATATTTGCCTTTCCAGCTCCCTTTTGTGCTGTATCTCGTTGGTTATATGTCCTGCAGAGAGAATAGTTATCCAGGCTTTTACATTGGAAAATGAGATATATTAAATACTTTTATGATACCTCAGTCATCTCTGGTTCTTTCTATATGCTCCATGAGTACATCAGAAGAAACATTGAAAAGGCTTAAAACATGTAATTTCTAGTGTGAGACTAGTTGGTAAAGAATGAGCAAAAATGCTCTTTTCACTTTATAAACATAGCCTTGGAATATGTGATATTTACATTTTTTAAAAGATAGTCGATACTCTTTTGTTGGTGATATTTTGTACTAAACCTGAAGTTACAGAATTTTTAGAAATAAGTCTGCATGCTACTCACCACAAAATCTGAATATATTTCAGGGTATTTTGACAGTTTCGCACATAACACCTGTACTTAAGAAGCTTCCCTGCTATCGGTAAAGTATAGAATTAATTGATTCTCCTGCTCATGTGTAGGGCACTGCATGGTCTTGCCCTGCCTTACTTGGAAACCTTTAGTTCTTCACATGTCAGGGCACTCCTTGCATTTTAGTCCATCAGACCTTCCATCTGTTGTCTGTTGCACAAAGGTCTCATTTTCTGGTCATTCTGTTATGTTTACTTGTCACATACTAATTCCTTTTCACCTCATATGAAGGCTGCTATTGCATCTACTAAACTCTGAATCCACATAAAACTCTGCCTTGCTTATAGATATCTGCAGGGTGGGGGTTTTTTCAGCTCTGAGATACATGCATGAAAGATGTCTTACAACTGAATGAAAATTTCTTTTACATAGTTGAGTGACCATAGCAGTCATGTTTTATACTGCCACAAATGAGATCTTGGGTTTAAATCTTGGAGTCAGCTTTTTGGTGCCTGAGCTGACAGGGCTTTGGAGCCTTGTGGAGCTGGTGTGCTCACTCCAAGCTCAGAGTAAGACTTATTTTGACTTAACACTTAAAAGTAGTCCCTTTCAAATGGCTATGTGGATAATTCACCTCCAGTCCCATCTCAGTCAGAAGAATGGCAGGCTTCAAAGGATGTGGTAAATCTGATGGGGAAATGTATGCTTTTATTTTTATTTAAGGCACAAAAATGATCTAGCAAATGAGGGAATGGAAGGAGAGCTATTGATGATGAATGGACTGCAAAGGATTTAGTAGTTCAGATTAACTCTATGGAATGTTAAATTACTCAGAATTCTTTGCTTCTCAAAACAGATTCTGAACATACTCTGCCACTGTAATCTGGTGTTTTGCTTTTGCGCGCAGGGAATAGGGATGTTAAATATCAGTTAACTGAATAGTTGATTAACCTCATGAATTCTTTTCAGTTACTTGACTATGCTGTAGTGCCCAGTGGTGGGGCTGGCAGCCAGTACATTCTGACCCCACTTCCAAGGAGCCATCTGCCATTCTGTGCTGCAACCTCTGATACAGAAGCAGCAGCCTGGGGTGCCAGGTGGGAGTTGGTCCACGAGGGGATCTAGTTTAAAAAACAGCTCACCTCACAGACCAGCTGCCTGTCACCCTGTGCTGCTGCCTCTGTTAAAGAGGCAGCAACCCCTGTTGACGGGGGTGCTCTGAGCTCTCGGAGCCAGCATGAGCCAGAACTGAGTCAGGCTGCCTGCCCACCTGACTCCTAATACATTTTAAATGCAGAGCCACAGCGGGGGTAGGTCCTGGACCCAGCACAAGCCAGGACTGAGCCAGGCTGCTGGCCAGCCAGCTAAAAAATGTACTGGTGGGAGCGGGAGGAATTCATGTAGTCTATAGCCTTAACCTATTATGTCCCTAGCAGGGAAAACCCAGAAGTAGTTTTGGTCTAACATTTGGTGTGGGTAAATGTGTACAATAACTTTGTGCTAAACTGAAATGTTTCTGGTTTAGTTGATCTACCCATAAAATTACTATATCAGAATGGCTTTTGGATCTCTCTATAAGCCATCTAAAAACAATCAATATGTTTGGTTTGTCCTCTAAAAAGAAAAGAAGATTACAGGTCTATAATGCTAGACTTTTTTTCCCCACCTGTGGTTTGTCAGCATTGATTTGCAGGTCAGTGAGTACCACAGAGGCAGAAATTTCTTGGGTCACTCCTCCTCATTTTGCTGTCTTGCAAGTGCTTAGTTGTCTCCTACATCACAGCTCTGCTGTAATAAATCCCTTCCAATATTGCTTTTTGGTTGGCTGGAAGGTGACTCTAGAGAGCAATACAGAACCCCTTTGTTTGGGGACAAATCACCTGGCTATATGTCCACTTTCATTTATTGCCCCAAAATGACATGAGGGGATTGGAGAGAGAGAAAAAATTATAATGTGTAGGCTGAGATAGCATGCTTATAGTCCTCCAGTGAGGAGGTGGACATGTATGTAGGTAGCGGGATCTGAAAGAAATGTTCATAATTTACATCTATCACATTTTTAATATTTATGTTCCATTCTCTCCTATCTGACAGCCTGGCTGGATGGAAATAAACTATTTTGCCTCTTTTGGAGGTTCAGTATCTTTCCTTCTGCCATAGTATGCCAGTTGTTTTGCCGTTTAGTGTCATCCATAACCAGTATTGATAACTTGGATTAATATTTAATGTGGTTGAGACATTCCAAACCATAAGATGATAGAGATGTAAAATCTTGGTTAAAAAGTTAACCAGTTTAAGGTAATGTTTAACTGGTTAACCATGATCCTGCCGGTGGGGGAGCTGCTCCGGCCAGGCTGGATCACAAAGCACAGGTGGGGGGGCAGAAGGACTCCTTCAGCCGGCCAGGCCTGGTGGAGCAACCCCTTCCAATTAACCTGCTACCCTGGTAAGCATGCTGGCAAGGGTTAACCTTTTGCATTCTTATAAGGCAGATGAGAATTTCAGGTCCATATTTTAATATAGCTTTGTTTTTTATTAATAATTTACCTCTAACTTTTGATACATTTACTGCACCAGAAAATAAAAGATTTCATCGTTGAGTCAATGACATTAACTTTGTTTCCCTCAGTCTTTGCCACTGAATCTCAGTGTATGTCGACTACCTGCTTCCCAGCTAAATGTTATGATACACTTTGAAGAGTGGTCCATAATAGAAGTTCTTAGCTAGCCGTTAATACTAAAGCTAATAGAAATGCTTCTATCATTTATTATTAAAGTGGGAAGACTTTTCCCCTTCATTGTCTTGAATAAAATTTAACCTATAATGTTTAAAATCCACACACTGTGGAATAAACAATACTTTCAATAGAAAGTAGAATAAACCTTGATTGCAGTCCTTTTTCATTGTCTGAGCTGAGAGATGCCAAAGTAAACAAACCAAACTAAATCTAACTTCTCCTTGGATTTTTTTTTCCATTTTAATTGTCCCAGGTATTTTTAATAACTTTGAAAAGGATTTTAATGTATGGGGATGTTTAATGCATGCATTTCAATCAGTCCCTTTTAATTAACAAAAATTAAGCTTCAGAGAGGTAGCTGAGTTAATCTGTTTTGAATCTTGAATACTGCGTGTTATTTGCTTAAACGAAACACACAAGATCTTTTATAGGGGAAAAGGCAGTACACCGCATTTATTGAGAATACAACAGTTGGATATGCTTTTCAATCACTCATACACACAAACAACATACACCCAAAGTATCTCACCAGACAATGTCATAGTTACCAGTCCAGAGTCTGTATCAATCTAGTGGCCAGTTAGATTGAACACAGGGGGGAGCAGGGCCTTTTCGGTTGATCGATCCGATGCTCCTCTGGATTTAGTGTTGGCAAGACGAACCCAAATTTCAATAGCAAAGCACCCTGCTTTTATAATCCTTTTCTCTGTTGAAATCAATGTATTCTGCTGTGTCATTCTGTGAACGGAGTGTTATCTTGTTGATGTCAGTCGTTCCCAAACATCTCTTGAAGGCTCATCCTGTCCTGGATCGTTAATCAGTTGTTTTTAAGGGTGCCCACCTTTAAAGCTGTCAATTCTGCCAATATGATCCATTCTTGACCGTGGATATACACTGACGGTTTCTCTGCTCTTCGCAGTCTGTCTTTTACAGTTTGTCTTCACCCCACATTCTCCCCCTTCTCTCTTGACCATCTTGTTCTGAGAAATAACTTTGCACCTTATCTCGACACATTCATACCCATTTCACACACATAAGTAATGTTACAAAGGCTTTCAAGGCTATGCAGCACAGCATCAACATCTTCATTGGCAAGACAAAGGCATCGTAAATCAAGCAGTTAAGGCCTCAGCCTTTAACATTGTTATAATCTTCATTAACACAGATAAAATATGAGATCCTGTCTCTTTACTTACTAAAACTTTAAAACAAGGAAATATAGGAGATATATACTTAACTAAAGGATTTGACTTACTACAATATTAAATATGATTATATGTATTACCTTACATTACTAAACCTAAAATACAAATATAAAAAAGAAGAAATAAAACTTTCAATCCTAACATGCGTACAGATGTGGTCTCCTCATCTCAAAAAAGATATACTGGCATTAGAAAAGGTTCAGAGAAGGGCAACTAAAATTATTAGAGGTTTGGAACGGGTCCCCTGTGCGGAGAGATTAAAGAGACTGGGACTTTTCAGCTTGGAAAAGAGGAGACTAAGGGGGGATATAATAGAGGTATATACAATCATGAGTGATGTGGAGAAAGTGAATAAGGAAAAGCTGTTTGCGTATTCCCATAATATAAGAACTAGGGGCCACCAAATGAAATTAATGGGCAGCAGGTTTAAAACAAATAAGAGGAGTTCTTCATACAGAACAGTCAACCTGTGGAACTCCTTGCCTGAGGAGATTGTGAATGCTAGGACTATAACAGGGTTTAAAAGAGAACTAGATGAATTCATGGAGGTTAAATCCATTAATAGCTATTAGCCAAGATGAGTAAGGAATGGTGTCCCTAGCCTCTGTTTGTCAGAGGGTGGAGATGGATGGCAGGAAAGAGATCACTTGATCATTACCTATGCGGTTTACTCCCTCTGGGGCACCTGGCATTGGCCACTATCAACAGTCAGGATACTGGGCTGGATGGACCTTCGGTCTGACCCAGTATGGCCATTCTTATGTTTCAGCAAAAACAGTGAGGAGTCCTTGTGGCACCTTATAGACTAACAGATTTATCTGGATATAATCTTTCATGGACTAGAACCCGCTTCATCAAATGCATGAAGTGAAAACTTCCATTTATCAGGATATATACACTTGTAAGGATTTGAGTGATACATCCACACATGTATCCACACATGACTATGTGGAGGATAAGGATGTAAAGGGTTACCCAGTAAGCATTGCCTTACTGGACTGCTTAATAGGATAAGCAGTTAACCAGCACCCAGCCCAGCTGGACCCACCATGCTGTGAGCACGGTTATCATTTTAAATGGGATTTTATATCCCGAGTGGAGGACCATTGTTAACAAGGCCAATTCAATCTGGATGGACGTGGTCTACTCCCAATTGTTGATAAGAAGGTGAGAATATCAAAAGAGGGAGAATTACTTTTTGTAGTGAGCTAGTCAGACCCAGTCCAATAGTGTCAAATTTGTATGTAAATTCCAGCTCTGCAGTTTCATGCTGCAGTCCGAACAGCAGCTTCTTCGTACGCATGCATGTACATATCCCTGCCGTACTGAAGTTTCTTCCGACAAAGCGGATTCCAGACCACAAAAAATTTGTACTTCAGTAGATAAGTAAAAGAGTGAATCTGTGTAGCCCCATGTTACCTTAACATTTCTATATATTAAAAAAAGTGTTTCCTGTGGAATGACAGTGATATCATCAGTTCACTCCACAGCCCACCCACCTACCTCCTCCCTCTCTCCCTCTTGCCCCCCAGCTTGATCCAGACCTCACTGCTTCCCCTCGCCACTTGGAATTGCTATTTTACACCAAGCCCCTACTCTTCTTCCTCCACCCCCACCTCATAGGGCTTTCAATGCCAAGAAACATGGCACAGTAGCCAGCAGACCCCACATTGCAGCTGTGAGAGCCTAGGGGCCGGGAAGGGGGAGCGCAGCAGCCCAGGGACAGAGGCTCCCAGCCGGGCTTATGTGGCAGCAGCAGGCTCTTGGGGGCTCCCCCATTGCCAAGCTCTTGGTGAGCCAGAGAGTGGTGCCCGACCACCCGGAGTCCAGCTGCCCCTGTGGAGATTCACCCCTCCCAGCGGCTGCACTTACTGCAGCTGCCAAAGCACCTCCAAGTTGCCCGAGGGAGCCACTGCACCGACCTGTCTGCTCCTTCCCTTCTGCTCCCGGCTCTGTGGTCAGGGCTGGGGCAGTGAGCAGCACAGACGGGACCGCACAGGGCAGAGGACAGGACAGTGGCCCCCTGCGCTGCTGCTTTCCCCACTTCAGCAGGCTGCAGTTCCCCGGAGTGCTGCATGCACACAACTGCAGGCAGGCCCCCCTGCACCTCTACGGCCACCAGGATTGGAGCCAGGCCTGACATGCACCCTAGCTGGGAAATGAGGCTGGTGTGGGCAGAGAGAAAAAGGACCCTGGCTCGCAGGGGAGGGGGAGGGAGAAGGGACCCTGGTTGGTGGGGATCTGGGAGGGAGAAGGGACCTGGGCTGATGGAGGAGGGAGGGACCTGGGCTGGCGGGGAGAGGGAAGGGAGAGGGAGAAGGGACCCAGGCAAGTGGGTGGGGAGGGAGAAGGGACCTGGGCAGTAGAGGAGGAAGGAGAAGGGCCCCCATGGGGGGGGGGGTCAGAGGGAGAAGGGGGACCCAGGCTGGTGGGGGAAAGTGGGAGAAGGGACTCGGGCTGGTGAGGAAGGGAGAGGGAGAAGAGACCTGGGCTGGTGCGGTGGGTGGAGGGATAAGGGGCCCAGGTTGGCTGGGAGAGGGAGAAGGGACCCAGGCTGATGCGGCTGCAGCCCAGCCCTCCCTGGTGTCCAGGGGGAGAGCCAGCATTGCCTACCCCCCATGAGGGGGGGTGGGCAAGCACAGTAAGTAGGGGACTGAGCCCCCCAATAGCCATTTAAAAAATTGCCCCAACACAGTGCTTGTTTGGATGATTCTTCTTTCTTGCATTTTACCCTCACAACTCTTTAGATGGCCTAAATCCTCCCAGCCTTACTCACTGACTTCAGGGAAGCTGCCTGAGTAAGCATGATTTGTCTCTTTTCTTGGAGCTATCAGATCTGGTTCCTCTTCCCAGTCCCACCACCACTGGCCTGTTGTGTGAGGTCAGCAACTTTCTTGTGTGTCTGTTTCTTTCCTTGTCTGTTTAGCTTGTAAGTCGTTTATAATAAGGTCTGTTTCTATGTATTTGTACAGCAACAAGCTCAACAGGGATCCAGTCTTGCGGACACTAACCCCTAAGGATAAATCTATAGCATTTCCTTCGGGCCCCTTTTTTCACTCCACTAGAAAATACAACACAAAATGTTAGATCCCATAATTCCCAAGAAGGAAGCAGTGTCCCCCACACCTCAAGATTATGCTAGTGCTATTTTGATAGGTTCATCCAGTTTTTAATGGTAGCCTCTGATCATCAAACTGAGAGTGACTTACATTCTGTTCTGTTTTGCTGTAAAATCTGTTAGAAGATTAGCCACAGTTAGCATGAACTCAGCTGTCAGAGTCACACTTTTCTTTCTGACAATACTAATGAATTTGAATTTAAACAGCAACAGCAAAGACTGAAGCCAAGCACTTTGAGAGTGCATATTACAGGTTTTCCCTTTCCTCTTTGTCAGTGTTCCTCAGAGCCCCCCTCACGTCACCATCACCATCGCTTCACCTTACTACTTTCCTTGTCCGTTGCCAAATTGTCAGACACTCATTGGGACTGGGCTGGCTCTAGCAAACGTATTGCACTCAAGGCCATCTCATTTTGGAGCAAGGGCCCAAAAGAATATGGAAGATCAATGTATTTGCTACCCTACCCCTTTTGTTTAACTGAGAACTTATTTAAATTTACGGTATCTTTTCTGAAGATATGATGCATGTGCTATAGTTTTATATAATGTGTACATTCAGAGCAAGAGCACCTCTCTTGTGTTAAATGTAAGCTCTCAGCAGTACTGCATAGCACGTGGCTATTTTTAGAAACTGTCTTGCTAGATATGTCCTCAATGAAATGTAGAAAGCAGCAATGCTGAGCAGATTCATTAATTATTTAAAAGGTCAACGTAGAAATTCACAGGTCTTGCTTAATCTATTCATTACACAAAATGCATACACAATAAATTTGTACTAAATTAAAGTTTAACAGAAATGAGAAGGGCAGTTTATTGCTGAGCTTAGCTGTTGACTATTCTGTTGATTACTCTTTAGGGATAACTCTTGTTTAAAAAAAATAAGTCCCCCTTCTCTCAATTCCTCTGAAAGCTACTCTTCAGCACTTTCCTTTTCCTAAGAGGGATAAGCAATTTATATTACGCTCGTGACGATCCAAAAATCTATCACCTGAGGGACCAAAAGCTGGGAGTCAGTTTCTAATAGCAGTCTCCCAAATCACAGAACAATGATATAAGTCCCATCAGGAAAGCTTTTAAGCGCATACTTAACATTGTGCTTTATGTGAATTGGTCCCCTAGTTTTGATAGAAGAACAGCACACAAAACAAAAGCTATACAGGTTGAATCTCTAGTCTGGTACCCTTGAGACCTGACCAGTACCGAACCTAGAGAAGGTCAATATTGTCAAGCAGCATTACCAACACTTCCACTGCTTACTGGGCTCTTAGAAGACATTTAGGAGTGAATTAGAGCTAAATAACAGCACAGAACACTGAGCGCCAGGACTGGGGGTTGTAAACAAACTTTATGGGACTGCGGGAAATTGGCCATACCCATAATAAGTGAACATCCAGCTAACAAAACTCATGCCAGACCACAGATGTTGCTGGACTAGAGAGGTTCAACCTGTATAGATAATTTGTTTGTTACAAAAAATTATCTTGATCCTTACATGTGCATGGACCCATACACACACTGTGATGATCTCTTATGAATTGTTTTTCCATATAGCTACAAATTGTCGGTGAATGTTATCAGTTTTTCATTCTATTTGTACTACGGTGGTTTTCGGGTAGTTTTGCCTGTTTCTATATTATTTTGAGGGTGAGAATAGGGATGGTAGGTAACTGAATAGTCATGTAACCTAATCAAATGTTAACGGTTACATGACTATTCGATAGTCCCCAGGGGCAGGGCCAGCAGCAAGTGCTCTCCCGGCCCTACTGTCAGGGAGCCCCCTCCCACACCGACTGCTGCCTCTATCTCACAGGCAGCAGTACAGGGAAGCAGCAGCCCCTGTCCGTGGGGTCCTGAGCTCCCCACAGACAAAGGCTGCTCCAATATCCCATGGAGCAGCCTCTGTCCACAATGAGCAAGCAGGCGGCTCTGCGGGAGCCAATATGCATGGACAGCTGGCTTGAAAGCTGGCTGCCCACATGTATTGCCTCCAGCTTTCCCTCCACCCGACACCCACAACCTCCACGCTGTTGCCTCTCTATCAGAGGTAGCAGTGCTGAAGGGAAGGGAGGAGACAGGCAGCTCCACCGATTCAGTGCTCATGAGGAGCTGGCTTTAAAGCTGGCTCCTCACAGGCATCAGCTCCACCTCCCACTTGCTGCCTCTGATACAGAGGCAACAGGAGGGGGGGAGTGCATAGATTAACCGATAAATCCAGGTTTTTTCGGTTAATCGTGTAGTTGTCTACATGTTGATGTCCTAGGTGAGATGTGTTTTGTGAATATTAAAGAAATAGTCAATGCTGGAAATAGTTCATTGGTTACAATCTTAAATATTTACAATTTTTTGTAAATTTATATTTAAATATATCTTGGAGCTTCTGTCTTGAAATATTTTCTGTGTGGGGTGAGTGTGTAACCCACACACCTAGGCTGCGTCTAAAATGGCATGATTTTGCGGAAATACTTTTAATGGAAAAGTTTTTCCGTTAAAAGTATTTCCGCAAAAGAGCATCTAGATTGGCAAGTGCCTTTGCGCAAAAGCATCCGTGCCCAGTATAGACGTGCTTTTGCGCAAGAAAGCTCCGATGGCCATTTTACCTGAGTACTGTAAGTGGCACCTAGACCACTGCAGCAGTTAAGATGAAGAGACCTCTGCAGCATGGGTTGGGAGCCAGCTGGCTTTTAGCTCAGAGGGTAGAGGCTCCTATAGTCAGCTTCTCAGGTCCCAGGTTCAAATCCACCTTGGTGGTGGTTACAAGTGCATCCTTGTGTAGAGGTATAGGTAAATGTATTTCTTCATTAGTTTCAGGAATGTATCCAGTTTGCTTGTTTGGTTATCCTGAAGTAGGGATGTAAAATCCCGTATGATGGGCTAATCGGTTAAGTGCTATGTTTAATTGATTACCTGCTTGCACGGGGGCAGGCTGGAAGGCTAGGCTGGAGCATCCCCTCTGCCACCCTCCCCACACATACACCCCTGTCATGGACAGGGGCTAGTCTAACCAGGCTGGAGCACCTCTTGCCCACAACGGTCCCCTCCAGGCTGGAGCAGCCCCTTGCTTATGCCCCCACCATTTAACCATAACAGGTAAGTATCACCGTTAACCATTCACATCCCTACCCTGAAGCCTTTAATGTTTTTACTAACTTGGTAAGTAATGTTTTGGGGTTCAGCTCAGACGAGTAAGAAGCTGTGCTTTGTAACCATGGTGTGTCTATGCTTTTCTAGCTTGATTCAGAACCTGACATGAGCAGCATGTTCTCATAGCATGATTTAACTGTTGTTCAAAGTGTTTCTCACCAGTTCTCATTTCCAGCATGATTAACCAGACTGGCTAGGACCCTTCACAAAGATCACAGTGCACAGTTCCTTTGTCTCTTAGGTGAAGGATGACATTTTTTTCTTCTCTCTGTTTATATTTGCCAAAATATGCTGATCCTGCTTCAAAGGCAGGGTGGCTTCCTGAGAGTGCCATCTCCATCAAACTTGTTAAGTAATCTTTTCACCACTTGGTCTCATGCTGGCTTTGTTTACCATGCATGTAAATGGGCTTTGCTTTGTCTTTGGTCACACCTTGCTTAATTTACACTGGAGACACATTCAAGCAGGTGGAATAATATTCCTTTGTCTGGAACTGGCATACCTTAGGCACTAATAGCCAAATACATGTTAAGAACGTATTTCCAGCACATATCTGTGAAATCCTTTGTGGGTTTGCCGTACATATATCATGCAAGAATATTAATGATCAGAGTTATTGCTGTGCAGTGATATTACATGCCACTTTTTATTTGTATATATCATATCATGACCACAGTGTGCCAGCTGACACTTGGATGCTCCTAAAGTGGAAATGACCTGATAATATGAAACTTCAGTGGCACTGACCAGAAGTGGTTTGCAAGTAGTGACAATCCCACAGAGTTAAAATGCAAAATAGCAAACTCTAGCTACTGTAAACTGGTACAGAATAGACCAACACTCTGCTTGTACATGCACATAACTTACCTTAAGTCTGGAATGAAGAAGCTTCCTATGTTTGATACATTGTGTTCATATGCTGTTGTGGTGGACTGTGTAGTTTTTATCAACCTCCTGCATGAATAAGATGTATTCTAACATCAGGGATTTAGTAAATTTTTGAAAATGTAGTTGAGCAGTCTCAGCAAGGATTAATGAGAATATGTGATGCTTTAATGGAAAGATTAATTTTGATTACAAGTACGTGTGTGTACAGATATATATTTTTTCATCTCTTGATTTTGTTTTTAGGTCTGATGTAGTTGTTCTGTGTTTTTCAATTGCTAATCCTAATTCCTTGAATCATGTAAAAACAATGTGGTATCAAGAAATCAAGCACTTTTGTCCTCGCACACCTGTTATTCTGGTTGGCTGCCAATTGGATCTTCGTTACGCTGATCTTGAAGCTGTTAATCGAGCCAGAAGGCCTTTAGCAAGGTAATTAAAACAAAATAACATTTTAAAAGTGTGACTGTTTTCTCCCCCATGCTTTATGAAATTGGCTTATGAGTATAACTATGCATAACTCAAAGATGCTTTGGACAAAACACCTCATGTAACCTATCAATTTTAATGTTACAATCTGCTGAATCTGTATCTCTTATTTGATGCATGTATCATTCTTGTATGTAAAGTTAGAAATATGAAGTATGGGAATGAGAGCCATCAGGGGTTCTCAGGAAGGCTTACCCACTGAGTGATCCACTTAAGGACTTGTAAACAGCCTTGTTTTGTCCTGGAAGTCCTACAGTGATAGGACTGTAAAGCATGTGACCATGCTAACTGGTACTAGGATTCCATTTTGACCAGGTAATTTCTGCCCAAGGAAAAGTATTTAAGCAGTGGGCAGCTATCAGTCCTTTAGTCTTTGGCTGTCCTGGGAAAGGGCCTGGCACACTAAGAGTGCATCTACACAGCAGGGCTTCACTCGAAATAAGCTATGCAAATTGAGTTATGTCAAATGCGTAGCTTATTTCGAAATTGGGAGTGTCTACACAACACTTATTTTGAAATAGAGCACTCTTCCTCTGACTTCCCTTACTCCTCATACAATGAGAGTTACAGGAGTTGGAGTAAGAAGTCCTCCAGCTTGACAGTATTTTGACATTATTTTGAAATAACTGCCTGCTGTGTAGATGCAGACTAAGTTATTTCAAAATAATGTTGTTGTGTAGACATACCTTAGGATACAAAGAGATCTGGAGACCAAGTCTAAGTAAAAGATCATCTTTGACTTGAAGGTTTGCCTAAAATAAGAACAGTTTTAACATAAGAAACTGTTTGCAATAAGTTTTAGTGTATTAGAACTAACTGAGTTTTCTTTTCATTTAATTTTGATCTGTCTTCACTTGCAGCCACTTAAATCCTACTGATTCTACATAATAAAATCATTTTTGTTTACTATCAGGCCTGGTGTAAGTAATTGTTACCTGGGGAGCGGGCAACGTTCATATCCTTCTTTCATTGATAAAGGAATGAGCTTTCATTGTGTAAAAACCTTATGCAAAGAAAGACTGATTTACTTGGGGTTTTGATCCCTTTTTTTAAGGGTTGGTTTCCTGAGTGCTGTGCCCAAGAACTGCATTCTCCCAAAGCTGAAGTGGTTCAGTGTCTGAATTGCTCTTCAAGGGAGGTGGTTAACTCAGATCTGCTTTGTCTTGGGGAGACCAGAGAATCTGGCCCAGCAGAACAGAGTGGTGGGGATCCCCAGAGAGCAAGAAGGCAGGTGTCAATGATATGATCAGCACACCAGGGAACACGCCCAAGGGGGTCTTCTGTGACTGCCCCCTTTACAAAAAGGTTCTAGGCTTTAATCAAATATACTATTTTTCTAAAAAGAAATTATGTTCTTATCCAGTATTGTCTGTTTCTTAGTTTTCCATTTTATAAAATGAGGATGAATTATGCTATTTCATATCCTGTCTGTTTTCTTGTCCATAGTGTAAGATCTTAATAAGTTAAATGCTCTTTGACAATGCATTTTCTACAATGCCTAATACATTACACTAATATCTGAATAGCAAGCAGCAGAGATTTTGTATATGTGTTTTGCCATTTAAACGTATGCATCATGAGATAATGTACGATTCCTATCAGCTGCTACTTTAGCCAGATATACCATGCCTTTTTTTATTCTCAGTTTGGCATTTGATAGTTAGTTTGTTTTTTGAAACTGTAACCCTTTAAGCACAGAGCAAAGAGCATAGCTATTACATAGACAAAAACACCACATTAAAATAAAGTTATCAAGGCTATGTCTAGACTACATCCCTCTGTCGAAAGAGGAACATAAATGAGCCTGATTGAAAGTGCAAATGAAGCGCAGATTTAAATATCCAGTGCTTCATTTGCATGTTCGTGTCCAATCACTGTTTTGAAGAAGGATATTTCGAAAGTGAAACTGCTATCTAGACGTGGGTTTTTTCGAAAGAAAAAAAAAACCTTTTTCGAAAGATCCTGTACTCATCATCTTTTGAGAAGTACAGGATCTTTCGAAAAGGGGTGGGGGTTCAAAAGAACCACGTCTAGATAGCAGTTTCACTTTCGAAATACCCTTTTTCGAAAGAACATTGTGACATGGTTATACAAATGAAGCACGGGATATTTAAATCCCAGCTTCATTTGCACTTTTGATCTGCCTAATTTACATCCCTCTTTCAAAAGAGGGATGTAATTTAGACATATCCTTAGATTGCAAAGTCAAGCATATAAAAGTTAGAAACATGTATATTTACCATTGACCTTACTACTTTAATTCTCTCCCTTTTATGCATCCAATCTGTGCATTGAATTACTTTCAGGACCCGTAGAAAAAATACTATATGATCATGTAACTTAAAGACTTACCCATCGGGCGAGTCTGAATTAAGGTTTTAGAAGCATCTGTAAATCCTGGCATTCCCTAGCTTTCAGATATTTAAGTGTCAATCTAAGCACTATCCTCTTTTCACCTGTAATAGTATTTCCAAATAATCTGGTTTTCTAAAACAAAACAGTTTTTTGTACTGAAACTAAAACACCCCTCCATCACGATTATCAGCAGGATTTGAACCCTAAACCTCTATCACAGGCTTTCACTACTTGAATTATGGGACTGGCAACATTAGCTGGCAGAAGAAGGCGGCTCTTATTTGACTTGAGAATAAGCCACTGGTCAGTTGACTAGTCCAATTCTTTCTTGCCCCTAGTGCCCCGCAGGAATGGGAGTATTGTATTGTATACAGAGTCTGGAGGAAGGAGTTGTGGTCTGATGGAATCATAGAATCATAGAATACTAGGACTGAAAGGGACCTCAAGAGGTTATCGAGTCCAGTCCCCTGCCCCCGTGGCAGGACAAAATACTGTCTAGACCAGTGGTCCCCAACTCAGTGCCTGCGGGCACCATGGCGCCCACCAGGGGATTTATGTGCGCCCGCCGAAACATCTGGTCTGGCCCCGCCACTGGTGCGTGGCACATGTGTGGTGCTGGCCCCAGGCACGCGGCGCATGGGCAGCCTCAGCCCCGGATGTGCAGCACATGCGTGGTGCCGGCCCCGGGCATGTGGCGCATGCGTGGCCCCACCCCCGGAAGTGCGGTGTGTGAGCGGCCCCTGTGTGAGCGGCCCTGGGCGCCCGGCAGCCACGAAAGGTTGGGGACCACTGGTCTAGACCATCCCTCATAGACATTTATCTAACCTACTCTTAAACATTGCCAGAGATGGGGATTCCACAACCTCCCTGGGCAATTTATTCCAGTGTTTAACTACCCTGACAGTTAGGAACTTTTTCCTAATGTCCAACCTAAACCTCTCTCTCTGCAGTTTAAGCCCATTGCTTCTTGTTCTATCCTCAGAGGCCAAGATGAACAAGTTTTCTCCCTCCTCCTTATGACACCCTTTTAGATACCTGAAAACGGCTATCGTGTCCCCCCTCAGTCTTCTCTTTTCTAAACTAAACAAACCCAGTTCTTTCAGCCTTCCTTCATACGTCATGTTCTCCAGATCTTTAATCATTCTTGTTGCTCTTCTCTGGACCCTCTCCAATTTCTCCACATCTTTCTTGAAATGCGGTGCAGATTCAGACTAACACGGCTATCCCTCTGATACTTAACAAAGAAGTCATTAAGCATCTCTGCCATTTCCAAGTTTTCTGTTACTGTTTCTCCCTCCTCACTGACCAGTGGGCCTACCCTGTCCTTGGTCTTCCTCATCCTTCTCATGTATTTATAAAAAGTCTTCTTGTTCCCCTTTATTCCCGTAGCTAGTTTGAGCTCATTTTGTGCCTTTGCCTTTCTAATCTTGCCCCTGCATTCCTGTGTTGTTTGCCTATATTCATTCTTTGTAATTTGTCCTACTTTCCATTTTTATATGACTCTTTTTTTTATTTTTAGATCATGCAAGATCTCGTGGTTAAGCCAAGGCGGTCTTTTGCCATGTTTTCTATCTTTCCGACACAGCAGAATAGCTTGCTTTGGGCCCTTAACGATGTCCCTTTGAAAAACTGCCAGTTCTCCTCAGTTGTTTTTCCCCTCACTCTTGATTCCCATGGGACCTTACCTTTCAGCTCTTTGAGCTTACCAAAATCCGCCTTCCCAAAATCCATTGTCTCTATTTTGCTGTTCTCCCTTTTACTCTTCCTTAGAATTGTGAACTCTATGATTTCATGATCACTTTCACCCAAGCTGCCTTCCACTTTCAAATTCTCAACCAGTTCCTCCCTATTTGTTAGGATCAAATCTAGAACAGCTTCCCTCCTAGTAGCTTTTTCAACCTTCAGAAATAAAAAGTTGTCTCCAATGCAATCCAAGAACTTATTGGATAGTGTGTGCCCCACTGTGTTATTTTCCCAACATATATCTGGATAGTTGAAGTCCCCCATCACCACCAAATCTTGGGCTTTGGATGATATTGTTAGTTGTTTAAAAAAAACCTCATCCACTTCTTCCACCTGGGTAAGTGACCTGTAGTAGACTCCTAACATGACATCACCCTCGTTTTTAACCACTTTTAGCCTAACCCAGAGACTCTCAACACTGGAGAGGATGGAGTGGACCCAAGCCTAGCTTTCTTCTCTCTTTTCCTATCCATCTTTCCTGTGGCTGCCCTGCCAGCTCTTAAGCAGTCAGTGTATATGCTGCTGGTTTGGGCATGAGCCTGAGTTTTCAAAATGTCCATGTTCAGCTATTATTTTAGCAGTCTGGACCTGTTTCTATGAAACAGAAATAAGTGACAGAAAGGGAACAGTGATTTTTAAACAGTTCATAATTCAGATAAATGTGAATAGGTTGAAGGTTCATTTCCTATTGTGAAATAATACCTTCCTATCTTTAAGTGATAGGTTTATAGTACAAAGTGTCTACCAAGTGCAAACTATCTCTTGGGGGATATTTTTGAAGTGACTAGTACAATGATTCCAAATTTTTAAGGGTCTCCATGAGCCATGCCGGCTGCCATTTTTGTTTTTATGAATGGGCTAATATGGCTCCAGATTTTTTTGGAATGTGGTTATTGATAGCCCTGCTCTGTGTGTGAAGTAAGTTTGTTTTGCTAATTATGTTTTATTTTAATCTTAGGCCTATAAAAAGAGGAGATATTTTACCGCCAGAAAGAGGGAGAGAGGTTGCCAAGGAGCTTGGGATACCATATTATGAAACCAGTGTGTTTGACCAGTTTGGAATTAAGGACGTTTTTGATAATGCGATCAGAGCTGCATTAATATCCAGAAGACACCTGCAGTTCTGGAAATCACATTTAAAGAAGGTCCAAAAACCTTTACTTCAGGCTCCATTCCTACCTCCAAAGGCACCCCCTCCAGTTATTAAAATCCCAGAGAATCCTGTAACCAATATGAATGAGTCTGGATATTTGTTAGACAATCCACTGTGTGCAGATGTCATGTTTGTTCTTCAAGACCAGAATCATATTTTTGCTCACAAGATTTACCTAGCTACCTCCTCTTCAAAGTTTTATGACCTTTTTTTACTGGAATGTGAAGAATCTCCAGACTTCAGTGAAACACAGTGTAGTACAGATAAGACCAGTAGGGACTTCTTGTCCAGTACAAGTCATCTTGAAACAGTTGATGATATTGATGATGCAATCTTAGCAACCTTAAAAACTTCCAATGACAAACTTTCAACACCAGAAAGTGATGGCACTTCAAAGATGTTTGAACTTGAAACTGAAGAAGGTAGCTCTGCTCGGAGAGCTTTGTCCTCCTTGGGTAAAGGGTTTGTTAGTATGCATAAAGAAATACAAATCAACCCTGTATCGAATAGGACATGTCCTGTAACTGTAGTCAAGATGGATTCCTCTGTTCAGCCTGGGCCTTTTAAAACTGTTTTACAATTTCTATATGCTGGGCAACTGGATGAAAATGAAAAGGATCTGACAAGATTAGCACAGATTGCTGAAATCTTGGAAGTATTTGACTTGCGCATGATGGTGGAAAATATTATGAATAAAGAAGCTTTCATGAATCAAGAGATTACCAAAGCATTTCATGTCAGGAAAGCTAACCGGATAAAAGAGTGTCTTTGCAAAGGGACATTCTCTGGTGAGTAAATAAACTCTCATAGAAAAGGCACAATTTTTTCCTCTCACTTATGCCAATGTAACTCCATCCACTTCAATAGTTATTCCTAACTTATGTCAGCGTGAGGGGGGAAATGAGCCAAAAGTTTGCTATATAACTGAAGACCAACATTTTCAACAATGGGAACCTGAAGGTAGGCTTTTAAAATCCACATTTAGACTGTTAAATAAAGAGCCAGATTCTAAAATGTGTTGAGCACCCAGCATCTCCCATTGAGGTCGAAGCTTTCATAATTTCTCTGCTTAGCTCTATAAAATCAAAGACTCTGAAAAACATCCAGGAAGCACTTCCTTACTAATAAGTATGTGCCTCTTACTATTTCACTCCAAGCACTGAGTATTATAGTTACGATTGTTCCTTGATTCCATGGCAGATGTGACATTTAAGTTGGATGATGGAAGCATAAATGCCCACAAGCCACTGCTGATCTGTAGCTGTGAATGGATGTCTGCTATGTTTGGAGGGTCATTTGTTGAAAGTTCAAACAGTGAGGTATGATAATTGTATTTTATGTATTTTTATGGGTAGCTTTTTAAAACACTGCTATGTTCCCTGAAATAATTATTTGTTTAAGAGTTAAACACACAAAAGAGCATGTCTGCTATATATAGACCAGAAGTCTGCTTTAGTTATTCCAACATTGTCAGAACATGTTTGTGACAGGGTGTATCAACCCCGTGCTGGAGCTGACAGAGTTACTTTTGCCCAGCTGGCTGAGAGGGCACTATTCCCACAACTCTGCTGAGCATGCTCCAACTGGAGACTGACTATAAAGACTTCTGGAGCATCTCAGTCTGGGCTGGCTGCTGAAGAGGAAGGAGGCCAGGGGGAAAAGTGCAGCTGGACCAAACAACAGCAGCCAGACTGAGAGTGGCTACAAGAGAAGTTGCAGGACCCAAGCATGAGGATAGAGGAGACTTCTGATAAGAGCTAGTAGAAAGTAGCCCAGGGTGGAGAATTGCTCCCAGAGCACTCAGCATGTTGCAGCAGGATTCCCCACTGACCAGGCAATCGATTGCACCACTGACAACAGGGCCCTGGGTTGGGACTGGTGGAGAGGGAGGGCCTGAGTCCCTCTACCCCCTCCTTAGATATCCCCATGTGGAGAGAGATTGTCCTGTGTATATTGACTGAGGCCACTGGGCCATAATACCCTGAATCCTGGGGTGGACATATTGGCTAAGGCTGCTGGGTCATAATACCCTGGATTTAGGGGTGGACATATTGACTGTTGTCTCTGGGCCATAATATCCTACATGTAAGGATGTGTATGTTGATTGAGGCTGCAGGGCCATAATACCCTGAATATAGGGGTGCCTATATTGACTGAGGCTGCTGGGCTGGGCCATAATACCCTGAATACAAGGGCATTTATATTGACTAAGGCTGCTGGGCCATAGTACCCTGAATACAGGGACAGTTATGTTGGCTGAGGCTGTGAGGCTATAAATAGACTCAGTGGTTGTTAGGTCACTCAGTCAAGAGGATAAGATTGAGGAGCCTCTGAGGGCCTGTCGCCCCTCAACAGTGTTGAGCAATAGCATGCCCAAAGCAACATGTTATGTTGCCACTAATACTAACTGTGTCGTCAACTTCAAAAAAAAACCTTTAAGATAAGCTATTTAAAAACATATGTACAAGTGATATTCAGTGTTTGTTTTAGTTCAGGAACCTTAGCGATGATAGAAAAAACTGTTGGTATATAAAAGTCATAGAATCATAAAGCTGGAAGAGACCTCAGGAGGCTATCAAGTCCAGCCCCTTGCTCAAGACAAGACCAATCCCAACTAAATCAACTCTGCCAGCGCTTTGTCAAGCCAAGACTTAAAAACCTCTATGGATGGAGATTCAACCACCTCCCTCGGTAACCCATTCCAGTGCTTCACCACCCTCCTAGGGAAATAGTTTTTCCTAATATCCAGCCTAGACCTCTCCCACTGAAACTTGAGACCATTGCTCCTTGTTCTACCATCCATCACTACTGTGAACAGCCTTTCACCAGCCTCTTTGGAACCTCCCTTCAGGAAGTTGAAGGCTGCTATCAAATCCCCCCTCACTCTTCTCTTTTGGAATATGTCTACACTTGTCCCCTAGTTCGAACTAGGGAGGCAAATGAAGCATACCAAAGTTGCAAATCAAGCGCAGGATTTAAATATCCCGCACTTGGTTAGCATATTCGCGGCCGGTCACCATTTTAAAATGCCGGTCGCCCGATGTAACTTGCCGCGTGTAGATTCAGTAGTCCGGTTTAAAACCCTTCCCTCAAATTGCATGAGGAGTACCAATTAATTCGAGGGAAGGGTTTTAAACCAGACTACCACGTTTACATGTGGCAAGTTACATCGGGCGACCAGCATTTTAAAATGGCGACCGGCCGCGAATATGCTAATCAAGCACGGGAAATTTAAATCCTGCGCTTGATTTGCAACTAGGGGGCAAGTGTAGACATACCCTTACAGACTAAACAAACCCAAATCCCTCAGTCTCTCTCCTCATAGGTCACGTGCTCCAGCCCGCTAATCATTTTGGTCGCCCTCCACTGGATCCTCTCCAATGTGTCCACATCCTATTTATAGTGGGGGGCCCAGAACTGGACACAGTACTCCAGATGTGGAGCCGAATAAAGGGGAATAATCACTTCTCTAGATCTTCTGGCAGTGCTCTTCCTAATGCAACCTAATATGCCATTAACCTTCTTGGCTACAGGGGCACACTGTTGAGTCATATCCAGCTTCTCATCCACTGTAAC
The DNA here is from genome assembly GCF_052426305.1 of Pelodiscus sinensis. Taxonomy (NCBI): domain Eukaryota; kingdom Metazoa; phylum Chordata; order Testudines; family Trionychidae; genus Pelodiscus; species Pelodiscus sinensis. The sequence goes on along the minus strand of NC_143059.1, from coordinate 22,261,631 downwards.
CCCCAGGTCCTTTTCTGCAGAACTGCTACTTAGCCAGTCAGTCCCCAGCCTGAACCAATGCTTCGGATTCTTTCGTCCCAAGTGCAGGCCTCTACACTTGTCCTTGTTGAACCTCATCAGATTTCTTTTGGTCCAATCCTCCAATTTGTCTAGGTCACTCTGGATCCTATCCATGCCCTCCAACATATCTACCTCTCCCCCAAGCTTAGTGTCATCTGCAAACTTGCTGAGGGTGTAATTCATCCCCTCATCCAGGTCATTAATAAAGATGTTGAACAAAACTTGTCCTAGAACCAATCCTTGGGGCACTCCACTAGAAACTGACCGCCAACCTGACATCGAGCCGTTGATCTTTGGAATCATCCCAACAAGTCAGAATCTGCAGGCAGTTTAGATTTTAAGTCAATTCTGTGTATTTTTCAGACTATTCCAAATAACTATTTAGAACAGTGTTTCTGGAAGTGTTCCGCAGATTCACTCTCATTAACTGGCCACCCCGGTTTGTTTATTTACCGGCACTGCAGCCACAGAGCCTTGCGGCTCCCATTGGCTCCCTTTCGTCCTTTGAAGCCAAAGGAAGCCATGGGAAACGGCATGGGCCTGGCCACTACTTCCCGCGGCTCCCCTTGACTGCAAAGGACCAAATGGAGCCAGTGGGAGCTGCTGCGCTGGTAAATAAACAAACTGGGGCAGCCAGTTAATGTGTTTTTGAGAGTGATTTCGCAGAACACTTTAAGAAACACTGATTTAGAAAATCTCAGTCTTAGGGGATCAACTTTCCCTGTTCCAAGTTCAATAGAATCTGGCCTGATACTCTTTTTTTTATAGCTCTATAGCACACTGATGATGCCTTCTCACATAAAATGTCATAGCAGGGTTTTCCCCTAAGAAAATATAGGCAATGTAGATCACCTTTGCTTTGAAGCTAATCTTCTGTTTCCTATACATTCACAGATAAACTAGTTACACTCATTCACATAAGGCAATTTGCTGGTCCTCTGTTATACCATAGCAGAATTAAGCTGAAGACAATGTAGATATACTATGTATACAAATGGTTCAGTTAACTTTAAGGTCAAAGATGTGGAAAATATACTACTACTACTAAGGCAATTAAAACATGAAAGGGAATTGGTATCTTCAAACTAAGGGTATGTCTACACTACCCCACTAGTTCGAACTAGCGGGGTAATGTAGGCATACCGGACTTGCAAATGAAGCCCGGGATTTGAATTTCCCAGGCTTCATTTGCATAAGCGGGGAGCCGCCATTTTTAAAACCCCGTTGGTTCGAACCCCATGCAGCGCGGCTACACGGGGCACGAACTAGGTAGTTCGAACTAGGCTTCCTAGTTCGAACTACCGTTACTCCTCATTTCACGAGGAGTAACGGTAGTTCGAACTAGGAAGCCTAGTTCGAGCTACCTAGTTCGTGCCCCATGTAGCCGCGCTGCACGGGGTTCAAACTAGCCGGGATTTAAAAATGGCGGCGCCCGGCTTATGCAAATGAAGCCCGGGAAATTCAAATCCCGGGCTTCATTTGTAAGTGCAGTATGCCTACATTACCCTCCTAGTTCGAATTAGGAGGGTAGTGTAGACATACCCTAATTTAGTTACACTGTCAAACTTCTAACAGGATATTAGTACAGGTTGAACCTGTCATATCCAGGATTCTCTGGTTCAGCAACATCCATGGTCCGGCAGGGCCATGGATGCTGCTGGACCAAAGAGCCCTGGAGGCGGGAGCAGGAACCAGCTGAAAAGCAGGGGACTGGGGAGCCCAAGCTGGGACAGACAGCAGCTGGGCCAGACAGCAGCTGGGGAACCCCCACCCTGGCTGTACAACCCCCAGAATCAACAGGGCCAGGTACTGGCCAAGGAGCCCCCGCACCCACTGTGGAAACCTGGCGTCAGCTGGGCTAGATGGCTGGGGTGTCCCAGCCCAAGCTGGCGAACTCCCAGCTGCAGTGAGGCTGCCAGCGGTAGGCAGCCCGGCTGGGGAACCTCAGGAACTCCCTTTGGCAGCAGGTCCAGCATGACCCAGGGAACCTCCTTCCCCCACTGAAGCGGGGCTGGCGGAGCTGGGCGGTCCCAGCGGGGGAGCCCAAGGAAATCCCTAGCGACAGCAGGGGAACCATGGGACAGCGGGCAGGCAGCAGGGTGATGAACCTGTGTTGGGCCAGCATTAGAGGGCCCAGCAGAAGGACAGGGTGCCCCAGGGAAGCTGGGGGGAAGACAACCAGCAGGGAAGCACTGACTTCTCCTGGTCCGGCAAACTCCCTGGTTTGGGACAGCTCAAGTCCCAAGGGTGCCAGATAAGGGAGGTCCAACCTGTAAACACAGACAAATACACTTATCATCTACCCTCGAGTTCTATTACTATACATTAATGAGTTAATGATTGTTAGGCTAGTACATCTCTTTGAAATTCACATTCAAGTAAATTGTCTTGATTACAATTGTAATGCCTCCTGTTAAATTGTTATGGGTCATACAAGTTGACTGGTCTGTCAGTCTCACAAGATTTTATTTGCAGCCCATGGACATAGCTTAAAAGACATCTAGAAAAACTAGGGACTTTATACTAAGACTCTTCTTGTCTTCCATGGCCTATTCCACAATACTGAGACAATTTACACAGCATCTCATATATACTACGCATGCCATGGAAGACCTCTTAGGAGGTTCAGTAACTTGGGAAGGGTTGTGTGTGTGTGTTAAGCTGATTGTTGGGGCCTGTCTTTGCAAATTTCTTGATTTTTATTATGTTGTCACCTTACTATTAATGGGACTTATATTCACATCAAGGGGAAAATATGCTCCTTAGTGTTGTTATAACTGAACTTTTCTGTATTTAATATTCTAGAAGTCAGTATTCTACTTTAATTATTCTCATTACTTTTAATATAGCAGTAAGCACATGCCCTCCCCAAAGGAGTACTCAGCAAGTTGGTCATTAAAAATACATACCTCTATTGTAATACGCAGTATATGGCAATAAGAATATATATTCATTTTCCACGAGCCTATTTCCAATGAAATATGTAATAATCTTAGCTCATCTTCTGCAATTTAATGTTTTAAACATGCTAAGCTTTAGTTTTCTGGAGTTTGTGAAATACAAAGAAATCTGAGAGCCATTAAAGTATAAATTGGGATGTGTATAGCATATTGTTTCACTCTAGTTTATAGAAACATAACGATCTGCTTCTCCATGAAATTTGAATTCTGTAGGTAGAACACAGATTTTTATAAGATAAGCACTAAATGATCAATATGCAAGTTAACAAAAACAATCATTGGGATTACAACCAACTCTTCTTAATGTAACTTGCATTGGGAGTGAAAAGCCAGTAGATCCAATATTTTAACTGCTCCACCAAGTGACACACAATGAAAAGTATGAGGTGAAAATAGTTAAAAGGCTGCAACTGACTTCAGTAAATTTTGGATCTGGCCTCTAATGGCTGCGGAGGTAGACATACCAAGTTTGCCACTATTGTGTGTGTGTGATATACTAGAATAGATTGTTTTGTGTATTGTTCATTTACAACAAAACAAGGACATTTAATTTCATATTGGAACTTAAAAAAATCATGGATTAAGGTTTTATGTGTAACTAGTTATTTTCAAACTAGCCAATTAGCCCATCATAAGACGGGATTTTCAGGTCTCTCCTCCACGTCGGTCTTATCTCCTGAGCCTCCAGTCTCTCGCTCCATCTCTCTCTCTCTCTCTCTCCTCCTCCTACTGCCTCCCCCCTCTCTCTCAGCTCTCCTCTGCCTCCTGCCTCTCTCTCTTCCTCTTCTCCTCCCCCTCCTGCCTCTCACTCAGGGGACCATGGCTGTTTGGGCTCCGCACTCCCCGTGCTGCATGGGGGGCACGGAGCCCAAACGGTCACTTGCACCACTTGCTCCCAAGCAGCGGCCTGGCTGAGCAGCGCAGAAGTCAGCCAAGCGCCACGGCGGGAGGTGAAAGGGGGCAGAGCTGTGACATTCACGGCCACGGGGTAGGGCCTGGAGCTGCTGTCACGCCGCATGTCATCGCCCCGCCCCCCTTCACCTCCCGCCATGGCACTCGGATGACTTCTGCGCCGCTCAGCCAGGCCGCCGTGAGGGAGCAAGCAGCGCAAGCGGCCGTTTGTGCCCCGCAGTCCCCATGCAGCACGGGCCGCCCAGAGGGAACAGCCAGAATTTCAGCAACAGCGCCGCCCAGAGGGAACAGCCAGTATTTCAGGCAACAGCGCCCCCCCCCCCCCCCCACCGAGGGAACAGCCAGCATTTCGGTGTTACAGACTCTCAGATACTGGGTTACTATATATATGATGTCATTTTGGTTGCCTAATGTCACCCTTAAAGTTACCTGAATTTCAGAAAATGCTCAGCACTCATCTTCTGAAAACCAGTCCGCTTAAAGTGTTGCAAGTTGGGCTCTTTAAAATTGAGGTGCCCAAAATCACTTAATCATTTTGTGAAAATCTTTGACCTGTGAGGAGTACAGCTGTATGTTGGAGGTGCCCTCAGTGTTCAATTTACAAGTCTTAACCAGATCTGCTAAATCAAATGTCAGAAAGTCAACCTCCAACATGGCAAGTGAAGACATACCCTAAGGGAATTAGGCACCCAACTTCCCTTGACTTGTTAGGGAATTAAACGTCCAAATTACTTAAAGCCTTTAAAAATTCCAGCTTATGTTTATGTTAATTGGGGGAGGAGACAGACTTTCTTTTTTCCTTTCTTCCTTTTTGAGTGCTACATTCATCAGTACTGCATCAGCCACAGCTCTGCTGTTCTCTGCTTTCATCATGACTAATTAACTGAAAGTGTTTAAAGCAATGGAGATGTAAATTAGAACAATTGAAAGCAATCACTGTAGAAAAAACAATACATCTAGGTAATGAGAAAACATTAGTGGTAGAAGAATCTTTTCTTAATTGTTTTTAGAGCAGTAGCATTTATATTAAGCACACGATTGAACTAATACTGACCAGTGTTCCAAGCCATAAAGGATTAACTTATTAGGCTGCTGCGTGGTTTTCTCCATCTTTTAGGCTAACCAGAATTGAGTGCCTTGGTGTATATGACTTAGGACAGTGGTTTTCAAACTACGGATCACAACCCAGTACTGGATCATGGAATGTCAGGCACTGGGTCTCGTTGCTGCAGGGGGATCAGGTGTCCTGCTACCTACCTGTCTTGTCACCACAGACTGCGCAGCAGCCCCGGTTCTCAGGGAAAGAGAGCTCACAGGGCTGTACACACTGCCTCTGTCCTGAGCACTATCTTTGTACTCCCATTGGTTGGGAACCTGCTACTGGCTGCTTCTGGGGTGCAACATGGTATGCAGTGCCAGGAGAGGCAGGAACTGCCTTAGCACTCCTGTTGCACTACTGACTGGGAGCCGCTCAAGGTAAGCCCCTCCTGTCCCAGCCAAGACCCCCTCCAAAGCCAGAACCCCTTTCTACATCCCACAGCTATCCTCCTCAGCCCCACCCCAGAGCCCACACCCTAGTTAAATTACATTGGGTCACGGCATCAACAATTTTAATTAACTGGGTTATGAGAAAAATAGTTTGAAAACCACTGACTTAGGAGAAAACGATGTAAAGCTTCAATCAGTGTTGATACAAATATGATCGTAAGTCAGGATCACTTCTAATCAATCAGATGGAAGTATATTATTTAAGTTATGTTTGGAACTATTTTTTGTTTTACTGATTTTTCTACTTTGTTATCTTACTGACTGTTCCTCAAAATATCTTTGCCCAAAGCAGTAGCATTTCTTGTCTTAGTGCCGTTATCTGATTGCTATTGAAAAGGGTTCCTTATTGAAGGTGAATATGTTTTCACAGTGGACAGTGGGGATGCAGTTCTGGGACATATTTGAAAAAATCCTATTGACTGCAGGTGAACACTTGACTTGTTCTAAGACATACACAATCCTTGTATTCCAAATATTATTCAAAACAGCAATGACATTTTCACTGTTTATAAAGAAAAAGTATTTGATTTATTCATGACCTTGGAATATTACCATACCAGCCATTGATCTTCAGACAATCCCACTTTTCAGACGTGTGGGTCAGATCATCTGCTGGTGGAACTTACACTGCACTTACATGGATTGCAATAGAGCTGAATACATTTAAACCAGCTGAGGATCTGACTTGTTGTACAGGCCCCTACGCAGGGTGGGGAGGTGTGAAGGGTGCAAATGCACCCCCATGGTTCCCCTCCTCTGCAACAGGGCACCCATGCTGACGCTCCAGGCTCGCCCTCCCCCCAGGAAGTTGGCATGCCAGCGTTGACAGTGGGTACGGGGGGAGAAAGAACCTTGAGCCTCACTGCGCAATCTGGCTCACAGGAAAGAAGCGCTCCTCCTCTCTCTCCCCCAGCTGGTTGATGGAAGCAGCGGGAGGCTGTGCCTGGAACTGGTGCAGGGTGCGAAGGCAAGTAATTACCCCCTACCTTCTCATCCCCTCCCCCCACTGAGACCCCGCCCTCCCAGCCTGCTCCTGCACCCTCCCTTGCTCCTGCACCCTCTCCCCTGGCCAGACACCCTACCTCCCATTCAGACCTTGCATTCTCCCCCCCTTCTGCATCCCCATTCCTCTTGCTGGCAGCCCTGTCCCACACACTGAACCCCCACATTTTTGTTCCAACCCCAGAGCTTAGGGAGATTCACAAAGTCCACTAGAACCCCAGAAGAGTAAATCTGGAGTTGGTGCTGCTTTGTCCAGGGGATTGGACTCGATGACCTCCTGAGGTCTCTTCCAACCCTATGATTCTATAGGAAGCCCTGAGCCTCAGTACTCCCTGTCCTCCCCTTTCCCCAGGGAACTGAAGCCTCAGAGGAGTGAAGTGTCTCATGGGCCACATCAGTGAGAGTTGGGGTTTTTTGGAGGTTGTTTAGTTTTGGTTTGCTTCTCAGTTGGGTGGTGCCCAGCTGATTTTTCTGTGAGTCAGTCTCCCCCACCCAAACCCAAAAAAGGTTCCCCACCCCTGCCATAGGGAATTAAAAAACCATAGGAACCTTTTGTGTTGGACATAAATTAATACTTTACTTTATTTAAAATGAAGTTTGATAAACTTCAAACATGAGAAAGTTAAAGTGCTTGGTCTGTTCAATAATTTAAATTAATACTTTCTTACTGTTAAATTAAAACATTCTCCCTAGCTGCAGCACTAGCAGAATGGCTCAGGCATAATTATGTAATTAACAGTGAGTTTCCATTAGCAGTTGGTGATCCATGGAAAGATTTGCATTGAGCTAGATGGGCCATGGGCCAAAAAGTTTGAGAACCACTGTGTTAGGGAGATGGGAGAGTGCTGTGTTCTGGGGTGGTGGGCAGGCGGGGCTGGTGGCAAAGTGTCAGAGTTGGAGGAACGGTGCCCCACACCCGCAAGAAGCAACCCGGACCCAGCCCCACTGGCCGGAAGCTCTGCCCACCTCACCCAGCACTGACCTCACTAAACAGGTAGATCAGCAGCAGGAGAGGCAGCTGAGGGAGCGTGGGCTATGGTGGCTAAGCTGCCCACCATGATCCCAGAAGATAATTTCCATAAAACCTTTATTACTGTATAAATGTTTAGTATGTTATAACAAAATCATTTTACCAATCACTGTTTCCATTCACATTTTTATTAACCTCTTACACATGATCGTAGCATGACTGTTTTGAACTCCTTTATATTTAAAAAATTGCATTCCACATTTACAAAAAAAAGCACCCCGCCTCCCCCAGAAATTCCTGGTACGGGTCTGTTGTACTTGCATAACTAGAATATGACAGATTTGTTGCTAGCTCTTGAGATGTATAGATTTAATAAGGAGTCTCTTTAATATGTTACTATATTTCTAAAACATTACCTGATGGCAGAAGCGAAAGGGATAGCAAGATGGAAGAGAAAGTATATAGCTCATGTTCATTAAGTGCTTGAATACATACCTTTTATCAGAGAACATTCTTTAAAATACCTTTTACAGGTTGTTCTTCCCAACATAAACAAGACTTCTATGCAGGCTATTCTGGATTATTTGTATACCAAACAATTGTCATCGAGTCAGGAGTTGGACATGCTTGAATTAATTGCACTGGCAAACAGATTTTGCCTCCCACACTTGGTTGCATTGGCAGGTAAGGATTCTCACTCTTTGCAGATGCAATACCTTCATTGATTGCTGTATTATTACTTCTTATTGATTTTTGAGCGCACACAACTTATTTTGCCATGAGGGAAAGAAATGCCATTCCTTTATATAAAGCCAAATTGTATTACAATATTGTATTTTCACTTAGAAATAATGTATTTGCCTTTTTCTTTCCTCTCTCTAGGACATATGCTAAATTAATGAAGTCCTTTTAAAATGTTCCATACTTTAGAAATAGGAAGTGAAAGCCTTTTTTTCCAGCATTAATATTATGTCTCCAGTCCCTTCAGCTATTCTTAATTTAGAGCAAAACAGTAGCGACACTACGGTTTTCATTATAATGAACCAGGCTTTCCATGATAAGTTCCATTTAGAGAGCACCGTAACCGAAATAATTTAAAATTGATATGATTCAAACACTTTGTAGAAGTATTGTCCAGATCTATTTTTACTGCACAAGCTAGAGTCAATTAGTTATTCTGTTGTAAGTGTAGGAGCTCCACATGCATAATTTCAAGAGTATCAACTTTTCTGTCTTTTTTACAGGGAAATTATAGCCTGGGATACTTTAATACTAAATCCTTATGCAATTTTTTTTCTGTTTCCTAGTATCATAACAAAAGAGGGTGGAAATTTTTAGAGATGGGAAGATCAAGTGATACAAATTCACAAGATAAATTTTAGTCATTTCCTTGAGTGCCATGAGCCCTGCGTTTCCATTGCTTTGAGTTGTGCAACAAGACATTCAATTGTTGACAGCATTACAGAACTAATTTAGGCCCTTCTACAAAAGTTTCCTACAGATATCCTTCTCACCTTTTCTAGAACAGATATGCTTTTAATGGGAAGAACATCTTATTCTGTCTTATTTAGTGAAACAGACTACTTTTGGTCCCATTTCTATGAGTGCATCAGGCTATCTGTGCCTCTAACATTTTGTGAAAAGGAATACCTGCTGTGTTGCACCCCTTCTGAGTAAGTATGGTTCTTCTGAGGCCTGTCTCAGTTCTCACTTCACTCAGGCTCCTTTTAGAAGTCCACATTTTGGAGATAGTCAATCCAATCCCCTTCTGGGTCCTCAAAACAGAACTCAAACTTAGTTATCGTGGTTTCATTGGAGACCAGCCCTTTCTCCTGGAATGTCTGTCCTCTCTTTAAAGTTCCTTTCTTTCAACCCAGTCCCATGCTGGGCACATGCCCTCCTTCTGAGGGACCGTATTCTTGCTTTTCCCTGACACTTCTTACTTGGAGTATGGCCTTTTCCACAAACCTTTCCCTGGCTGATTCACAGCTTGCATGAGCTTTCTTACTCTCTGCAGTGTCTGCTGGCATCTGCCAAGAACACCGCCAGCTGTACCTACCCCCTCTTCTAAAGCCAAGATGCCTCTCATGGGTAACAGGTGATGGTGATGTGGTCTCAGACTGTGTTTTCCCTGGGAAAATTTGGTGACAAAAGTGCTGTTGACATGCAAAAGTGAAAAACAGTCAAACTGGTTTTTCTGCCTCCCACTGTCAACATTTCATAGCCACATGGCTAGCTCCCCTGTCAACAGAGAGCAAAGCAATGTGGGTAAGCATCCCATAGTGCAGTGTTGTGGGAAGGAAGGGCTGATCCCTGTGTTTCATGAGATCCTCTCCAAGTTCTCCCACAGAATTCTTTGCTGCTGGGAACAGCATCATGAGTAGCTCTGTGAGTGCTCCCTGCTCAGCAATGTCAGAGCATCACAGTTGTCTCTCCAGCCCTCTTGCTGCAGCAGCAGTCTTCTGCTATGTTTCTTGCAGGGAAAAACAGGAGCATTCTTTTTCCTTGTTCCCCAAATGGAGCAGCTCACTCAGCTTTCAGATACTTCCAAGAGCTTTGAAAGAGGAGAAACACAAGCCCGGAGAGCAGCAGAGATCACAAAACACTGAGCACAATGCAGGCATTGTGGGATACTGGCAGAAACCAATTCTCTCAACAAAACAAACAACAGAGTCCACACTTGCTCTTTGTCAACAATAAAGGGAGGGGAAGAGACAAAAATCTCAGGTGGAAGTTTTTTCATTTGTTTGTTGCCAAAACTGGGTGTGATACCCCCCCTCACAAAAGTTCACTGTAGTGTGTATGCTCACTCTTTTGTCAACAAAAGGCAGCTTGGGGTGACAAAACATGCCAGTATGGACAAGGCTCTCTGGAGAGGGAATATTCTGGGGGCTGAGCAGTCCTAAGGGGGAAACCAGAAGATCATCCACTCCTGAGAAGGCTGAAACTGAACTGTGCTGAGGTATCATTTGTGCAGAAGACAAAGGTTATAACTACTAGGGAATCAGGAGTGATAACAGCAAAAATGTAAGCACCTGAAGATCTGTGTGCACAAAGGGACATATTCACACATAAGGGGCAGATCCTTAGCTAGTATAAATTATCCTACCTCTGTTAGCCGGGGATCTGTTCCTAAATGTATAAGGACAACTCCAGAGACCATAATGGGGCTACAATTGCTTAGATGCTCTATAAAAAGAAATCTGAATGGATCTACTGCTAGTGCAACAGTGCAGTAGTTTTCTGTATTACTCTTTCATGATAACACACAAATTCTGTGGTTCTTGGTTCCCTAAGAGAACTGCATTTATAAAGTTACCCTGAAGTATGTATTTACAGTGTGAATTACTAGTTTTCTACTTTAACAGAGCAGCATGCTGTGCAGGAGCTGACCAAAGCCTCAGGGAATGGCATTGGCGTAGATGGCGAAGTACTATCCTATTTGGAATGGGCCCAGGTTAGTACTGACTGATTTTTTTTAAATCTTTTTAAAGATACTCTACCCAACTGCAGAACTATGAAAAATCATGGTGTTGAGCATTCTAACTACATAAATAAAGTCTTTCAAACAAAAGATTCCTTGTTTCCACTGAGAAGAATTGAGGGGCCACAATTATCATACTATACTCGGGCTTCTGCATCTTAATTTTTAAAACTTAATATCTGTGGTCATAACACTATATCTTTTAAAATGTTTAATGTCCTTTATAGAACAGATTTGCCTTCTCCACATCAGTTGAGAAATCAGTCTCTTGAAGCTTAGCTCTGTGTCTATCAAATCCCTATTTCACTTTTTACATGTGGTGAAGCCTCAGTGAGGTGGCAGAATATAATTTGTCCATTCTTTTGTCTAATGCCCTGAAATCTCACAAAGTAAAGCTCTTTAGCTGTCTCACACTATTCTGTGCCTGTGTGCACTTTAAGTCTTTTCTCCATTAAGCTGCTATGAATGAAGTAGTACCTGGCCTGTCTTGGAAGGGCAGAGTAAGTGGCCACCCTTAAGGGGGACATCTCTACAACAGTGAGCCATACCTTTCATACTTTCAGAGTGAATTTTCCATCAGACTGCTTTACCTTCAGGCACATCTCTTCTCTGCCTGAGCTCCAGAGACCCAGAAAGAGAGTCCAAAGTTGACTTTTTAAATATGTGATTTTGTTTCCCAAAAGAATGTTGCAGTACAGTTTTTTTGTGGATGCTGTAGTACAAGATATACTGCTGATTATATCAGTAATTGAGTCAAAGTTTAAGGCCAGAAGGGACCAGTAGGTCATCTAGGCTGAGCTCCTGTATATCACAGGCCACTAACACCACCCAGCACCTGCACGCTACCCAACTCCATCCCGCACATACACCCCCAATACCAAGCCCAACCAGAGTTAGAAGGACATGTTACAATCCACAAATGATTCTTCAAAGCACTCTAATGTCTGGATCTGGCTTCCACCTGTGCTAAAAGCCCCTTATTTCATGACCAGCATGTAGTGATTGCTTGTCACAACCAGCTTCCTATCATCAATTCCAGCTCTGTCTGGACCCATTGGCTACGTCTAGACTGACATGATTTTCCGCAAATGCTTTTAACGAAAAAGTTTTCCGTTAAAAGCATTTGCGGAAAAGAGAGTCTAGAGTGGCACGGACGCTTTTCCGCAAAAGCACTTTTTGCGGAAAAGTGTCCGTTCCAATCTAGACGCGCTTTTGTGCAAAAAAGCCCCGATCGCCATTTTCGCGATCGGGTCTTTTTTGCACAAAACAAATCTGAGCTGTCTACACTGGCCCTTTTGCACAAAAGGGACTTTTGCCCGAACGGGAGCAGCATAGTATTTCCGCAAGATGCACTGATTTCAGACAGTAGAAAGTCAGTGATCTTGCGGAAATTCAAGCGGCCACAGTAGACAGCTGGCAAGTTTTTCCGCAAAAGCAGCTGCTTTTGCAGAAAAACTTGCCAGTCTAGACACAGCCGTTGTGCTTTTGCTAACCCAGTTCTGCACCTCTTCCAAGAAAAGAATGCTAGTTCTGCAACATTATGGGGGTTCTTGGAGTGGTGATTGGTTATAGGGGTAATAAGTTCAAACCCTGTAATGATTCGATCTGTGTCCAGAGCCAGACTTCATTATGAAGCATTTATGACCTCTTCTGTTATCAGACTGGTAATCAGAATGCCAAATAGATGCACATACCTTACCAATCTAACTCCTGCTACTGCTGTACTTTCTCGAGCGCAGATTGCCTGACCCGGGTTGTGTACAGTGCTTTCAACAAAGCTGTAAGCTCTTTCATTGAGAACACATACATGGGGTGTTACTTTCACCTTTGCTGTAATAACTAAGCCAGAGTGCCCTCGTGTAGTACAGTGGTAAGAGAGTAGCCAGCTGGGGGCAGGGTTCTGGCTGTTGCCAGACACTATACATGGGTATGGTTCCAATGCCAGTGCTGAGCATGGGCTACCCATTCCTCCCTTTCTGGCCCTCTTACTGGCCCTCTTTCCCCATGGGAGCCCCAACTACTGCTTCCCCATGGCCCTTGGCTCCAGCACTGGACAGATGGGGGCAGGGAGGCAAGGTTCCAGCAGCCACAGCACACCCAGCTTCCGCCTCAGGCAGCCAGGCAGCATGGTCCCCGGCCAACCCTGGCAATCCAGCAGCTGGGCAGCACGGTCCCCAGCAAGCCCTGCCAATCTGGCAGCTGGGCAGCATGGTGGCCTAGCCACACTCCTAGCCCCAAGTCCGCCCACCCCAAATTCCTACCCTGAAACCCCCATGCACCCAGCCTCCTGTCCTGACTCCTACACCCCCACACTTTTGCCCTTAGTCCCACTCATCCCAAACTCCTGCTCTGCCCCCCCCCACGCCTCCCAGAACTTATCTTTACTTCTGTGCACCTCACATCCCCAATCCCTTTCCCTGAGCCCTCCCCGCAACTCCAGTCACCTGGCCTGAGCCCACCACTCCACCCCACACTTAAATTTCTTACAGGTACTGTTGCATTGCACCTCCCGCAGAACCTTCTGCCCTGAGTCCCCCCGGGGAGTGTAATACAACAGTACTTGTAAGAAATTTGAGTTATTTTCACCTTGACACAGGTTAAGATTTGTAAAAACTTCCAGAGTTGTGTGGCTGCTGCAAACCTAGATTTAGGTGCATAGGATCTCCATTAGAAGATCGCCGGTCATAGGAGATACTAAGTGCCTCCTCCTAGATGCTGAGGGCCTTGACCCATTGCAATAACAACTGTAACCCTGACTCAGCTACTGCTACTGACAATCCCACTTTGGCCACTGAGGCCCTGTCTCCACTGCTCAGTGAATCAACACTGCAGCAATTGGTCCACCAGTGGTTAATTTATAGCGTCTGCTTAGATGCAATAAATAGATCTCCGAGCACTCTCCCATCAACACTAGTACTCCACCAGGATGAGAGGAGTAGTCAGAATTTACAGGAGAATAGCCCCTGCCGATGTTGGTGAGGGGATGGATTGCACCCTCATCAAGTTTGCGGATCACACTAAGCTGGGGGCAGAGGTAGATATACATTGAAAGGCAGGGATAGGGTCCTGAGTGACCTAGACAAATTGGAGGATTGGGCCAAAAGAAATCTGATGAGGTTCAACAAGGACAAGTGCAGAGTCCTCCACTTGGGACAGAAGAATTCCAAGCAGTGTTACAGGCTGGGGACCAACTGGCTAAGCAGCAGTTCTTTGGAAAAGGACCTGTGGATTACAGTGGATAAGAAGCTGGATATGAGTCAATTGTGTGCCCTTCTAGCCAAGAAGGCTAAGAAAAGCATTGCCAGCAGATCTCTAGAAGTGAATAGACCTCGGCACTAGTGAGGTCAATTCTGGGCCCCCCACTACAAAAAGGATGTGAAAGCATGGGGAAAGTCCAGTGGAGGTCAACCAAAATTATTAGGGGGCTGGAGCACATGACTTACGAGAAGAAGCTGTAGGATTTGGACTTATTTAGTCTACAGAAGAGAAGAGTAAGGAGGGATTTGAGCCTTTAACTACCTGAAGGAGGATTCCAAATAGGATGGAGAGAGGCTATTCTCAGTGGTGGAACAAGGAGCAATGGTCTCAAGTTGCGGTGGAGAAGGTCAAGGTTGGATATCAGGAAAAACTATTTTACTAGGAGGATGGTGAAGTACTGGAATGGTGAAGCACTCCATTCCTAGATATTTTTAAGTTCTGGCTTGACAAAGCTCTGGCTGGGATGATGGAAGGTACCACGGTAAATTTGTTGACTTCATCTACACTATTTGCTTAGCTGAAATTGCATAGCGTAGATCAATGGGGAGGGAAAGTGTTACCGTAGACAAAGCCTGAGAGCACCAGTGTATTTTTGTGTAAAAGAAACAGTAACTCCGAATCTGCGTTATGCAGCATCCTTTAAGAAGCTGCTGTGTTTCTGCTGAGTGTTATGTAATAATCCCTAATGCTGAGAACATGGCAGAATAGACTCATTTAGGGATCACACTTGTGGTACTTGTATCTTTTTTGCAAGATGACCAGGAGTATCAGGAAATATAAAATGACTGTCTTTGCTTGCAGTTCCACAATGCTAATCAGCTGGCAGCTTGGTGCTTGCACTACATCTGCACTAATTACAACAGCGTGTGCTCTAAATTTCGCAAGGAAATAAAAGCTAAGTCTCCAGGTAAGCCTATATGCAATTCCCTCACCCAGATTTTTTCCAGACCTCTTTTCTTTTTTCTTTCTTTCCTTTGAACAGGAACAAATGAATTAGCTCAACTAAACTGCAATGGAAAGCTAATGTTCTTCAATGAGGGGTGTCCCTGTGGGTGCTTCACTCATGTCTCGGTGCATGCCTGCGTTAGGGATCAGAGATTTTTGCGAGCAGTGCCCCTCGTGCTGCACCTGCGCACTCAGCGCCCTCCTCCCCCACCAGATCCTGTGGAGTGCGAATGCAGCACGAATCCCGTCAGTTCCTTTTCAACCATCCCTGGCTGAAGATGGAGTTCGGAGCAGTGTTCTTCTTCCTGACAGGAAAAGCAGAATACCTCTATTAGTTTTAGGTTTTTACCTCACAGTTTAACTTAGCTCGACCTTGTTCAATGTTTACTTTGTTTGGAAAAAAAAAAAGTGGCAGCCACAGCAGTGGCCGCTTTCCTTCCCCGCAACAATGCCGAGTTCCCCTGCTTCAAAAACTGTGATTTATGCAGAGACTCAGTGCCTACGTCAGATGGTCGTGCCTCTTGTGTCAAATGCCTGAGGGAGTCTCATGTGGCACAGAAGTGCCCTCACTGCCTGAATATGACGGCAAGGGCCAGAAAAGACCACAAAATGCGGCTCAAGACTATTCTCTGGGAAAAGTCTCTTCAGTCACCAAGGGACAAACCAGAGGACATGCGGGCACAGAAAAAGCCCTTGGGCAGGGCAGCTTCATCACCCCGCAAAGGCTCTCAAGCTGCAAGGGCTACCCTGGCATGTTCCCTGTCCAAGCTGCCTAGAGCCTCTTGTTCCCTGGTGCCATCAGTCTCTGGTACCGCGGAGAAATGCAAGTCAATGCCATCCAGGAGAGCTGAGGCACAAACTAAGACTGCCACATCAACTGGCACCACTGAGGCAGCAGGTTCAGATAAGCCGCATATGCTTCCATGAGCTCTGGTGAGCTCTCCCTCTGCACCCAGTCTAACCAGGCAGAGTGATTTTGACTGTCCCATGGCACTGCAGCACAAGAAAGCGCTGCGCAAAACGCAACACCTACAAAAATCTCCTCAGTCTGGCTTACCACGCTCCATGGCGCAGGGGCACACTAACACTTTACAGAGTGGCCCCCACTTGCCAACTTGCCAACACCGCTGTCCCCAAGATCTGATTATGGTAGCGGGCATAGGAGCAGGCTCTCCTCTCCTTCTCCATCACTAGCTTCCTGGCACTCATACAGGGATCACTCCCTTCAACAACATCCCATTTGGCCCAGCCAACTGTGGATGTATCCCCCACATCAGCTCCCGCCTCAGTAGAGCCCCAGAGATACATGCAAGGGTACCGACAACAGTCCTCCTATACCTACCATTCAAGGCACACATCCCAGCCTCTACATCCCAGCAACATTACATCTCTAGGCGCTCACCCACAATCTCTGCATGCTCCTCACCTGCTTACCCGCCCTCAGTAATTTCTCAAATGGGTTCCAGTGAGCACGACAACTTACCTCAGTCAGATTCAGAGAATTCCTCACATGAACCCAGATCCAGGCAGGTTGAAGCAGTATTCCACATCTCTCCTTCTCCTCCAGCAGATGACCTGAAACTTTCTCAGGAACTTTTCAAATGGGTAGCCCAGTCACAAGACATTACATTACAAGCGATACAGGACAAACAATACAAATTGCTCACCATATTACAACCCTCAGCATTCTCGAAGATAGCTTTATCCACCAACAAAGCTATCCTTGAACCTTTGTATGCTTTGTGGCAAAATCCAGCCTCTGTTCCACCCACAAACCACAGAATGGACAGAAAATATTTCGTCCCTGCAAAAGACATGGATTTTCTATTTGCCCGCCCTCCCTCCCCCCCCCCCCCGCCAAATTCGCTGGTAGTGGACTCTGTGAATCACAAGGCTAAGAACCCACAATTTAAATCTGCGCCCCTTGATAAAAGAACACAAACAGCTAGACACTTTGGGCCTCAAAGTGTACTCTTCGGCCACACTTCAGTTCCATATATCTAATTATACAGCACTGTTGGCTAATTACGATGCCAATTATGCTAAATTACAAGACTTGCTACAGGACCTCCCTGAAAACAAGTGACCTCACTTCCAATCCATCATTAAGGAGGGTTTATCAATTGCTAAAACAGCTCTTCAGGCTGCTATGGATGTCACAGACACCGCAGCTAGAGCCACAGCCACAGTAATGCGCAGGGTCTCATGGCTGCAGGCATCAGGGGTCCCAAGGGAACTACAAGCAAGGGTGGAGGATCTCCCCTTTG
Organism: Pelodiscus sinensis; assembly: GCF_052426305.1. Lineage (NCBI taxonomy): Eukaryota > Metazoa > Chordata > Testudines > Trionychidae > Pelodiscus > Pelodiscus sinensis. Next base: position 22,244,225 of record NC_143059.1, on the reverse strand, counting down.
ACAGGAAACAATTGTTTGCTAAAAATAGAGATGAGATCCTACACTCTATGAAGGACTCTCGTACGACACTACGCATCTTGGACATGTACACCCCTCCCAATAAGAAGTGTAAATATACTCCCTACCAAAAACTGAGGGGTTATATTACATCTATTACAGGCAGCAGCAGAAGCCATATGATAACAGGCCCAAGCAACACCCTAATAGCAGGAGGAATCAGCAAAGCCAGTCCTCTACAAATCAGTCCACCCCTAACAAGCAACAAATTTGATGTTTTGGTCGGAGCTCTGAGTGACCACCCCACAAGTCCAGTGCAGTCCAATGTCACCTTCGGTTACTGCCTAAGACCTTTCTACTAATAGTAGGCCCAAGTTACCACAGACAAATGGGTCCTAGAAATAATCAGATTGGGTTATACAATCCCCTTTACTTACATGCCCCCTACCTAGCCCCCTATCCCATCCTCCTTCAGGGACCTTTCTCACAAGCCCATGTTATGGGCAGAGGTACAAAAGCTACTTACTTTAGGTGCAATAGAACCCGCCCCCAAGGAACATCGAGGAAAGGAGTTTTACTCCAATTGTTTCCTCACAGCCAAGAAAACAGGGAGATGGAGACTGATCCTCGATCTCAGGAAACTCAACAAGTTCATTCACAACACAAAATTCAGAATAGTGACCTTAGCAACCATCATACCTGTACTGGACAAAGGGGACTGGTTCTCAGCCCTTGACCTGCAAGACATATATTTCCATGTGACTATCCATCCAGCCCACAGAAGATTCCTCAGATTTGTCATGGGACAAGATCATTATCAATACAGAGTCCTCCCCTTTGGCCTCTCTATGTCCCTCAAGTATTTTTGAAGACCCTAGCCATAGTCATGGCCTTTCTCAGAAGACAAAACGTCATTATCTTTCCTTACCTAGACGATTATCTAATCAAAGGCCCTACCTACCAGAAAACTACTATTATGACAACTATTACTAGGGAATGTTTTTCCCAACTTGGCCTAATTATCAACATGCAAAAATCCACCATACAACCCACAAAGAAGATAGAGTTCATTGGGGCATTACTAGACTCAGTTACAGCAAGAGCCTACCTCCCACCACAAAGATTCAGGGCGATCTGCGACCTCATTCAACAGGTCAGACAGGCCCCCTTCTTCACAGACCAGACATGCCTTCAATTACTGGGTCAAGTGGTGGCCACAATGTTTGTGGGCTTGTTCACAAGGCTACACATGCGTTGCCTACAACATTGGCTCGCTATCAACTATATACCAACCCAACACAGCCTTGCAAAGCACCTCTCACTTCCTCTACCAGTGATGCAGTCCCTTGAATGGTGGACATCTCTGAACAACCTCCTTGTCTGTATACCCTTCCACCGACCAGACCCTTCAGTTACTTTAACAACAGATGCATCTCTCATGGGCTGGGAAGCCCACTGTGGCGCAATGTCAATACAGGGTACATGGGCCCAACGTGAGAGACATTTTCACATCAATATCCTAGGGTATGTCTAGACTACATTCCTCTGTCACTAAAGGGATGTAAATTAGACATACCGAAATTGCTAATGAAGTGGGGATTTAAATATCCCGCACTTCATTAGAATAAAAATGGTCGCCGCTTTTTGCCAACGCGGCATGTTGCCAGCAAAAAGCGGCAGTCTAGATGGGGATTGGTCGACAAGGAAAGCCTTTTCCGACCGTTCCCTTATGCCTCATGCAACGAGGTTTACAGGATTAGTCGGAAAAGGCTTTCCTTGTCGACCGATCCCCATTTAGACTGCCGCTTTTTGCTGACAAAGTGCCGCGGCGGCAAAAAGCAGCGGCCATTTTTATTCTAATGAAGCACGGGATATTTAAATCCTCGCTTCATTAGCAATTTCGGTATGTCTAATTTACATCCCTCTGGCGACAGAGGGATGTAGTCTAGACATACCCCTAGAGCACAAGGCCATTCGCAGGGCTTGCGCCTATTTCCTTCCCCTGATAAAGGGCAGAACAATCTGTGTCCTCATGGACAACACACCGTCTATGTTTTATGTCAGTCGGGGGGCAGAGGGGGGAGATGCCCGATCACACACACTATGTGCCGAGGCAGTCAGATTCTGGAACTGGTGCATCAGAAACTAGATAACCCCAACAGCCATGTACATACCAGGACAACAGAATGTGAGAGCCAACAAACTGAGCAGACATTTCTCAGATCAGCACAAGTGGGAGATCAATACCAATGTCCTCCTTTCAATCTTCCTCAAATGGGGCTTTCCAACTATAGGACCTCTTTGCAACACCTCACAACTGCAAATGCCACAGATTCTGTTCTCATGCAGGACTAGGCAAGAGATCAGAAGGGGATGCCTTCACCATCCGCTGGATAGATCCCCTTCTTTATGCCTTTTCACCAATTCCGCTTATCGCCAGAGTGATTAACAAGATCCGATCTGATCGGACCACAGTAATTTTAATAGCCCCAGTCTGGCAGAGACAGCCCTGGTTCTTCTTCGAGTAGTGTCCCCGTGGGTGCTCCACTGTAGGTGAAGGGTTGCCCTGAGCCGCAGATCGGAGCTTTGTATAGCAGTTTCCCCTGTTGAGCCACGCATGCCCAGGAGGCGTCTCGAGCCCTTCCCGCCTCCTGAGGAGCGTGACTCAACCCCCTCCCTTTCAGTTCCTCTTTAACCGCCCTCGTCAGCGGACGGAGCAGTTAGGAGCTCCCTGTCAGATTATCTGACTGCTTTCCTCTTACTAATTTAGGCATAGTTAGCTTCCCCTGTTATCCTAGTTACTCTTTCCCTGTTTCTTTATATAAAAAAAAAAAAACTAGAAATAGGAAAAATAGATTAGTTAAATCCCTCCCTCAGGGGGGGGCTTGAACTTACCTCAGACCAAGACTTTGGTGAACCGGCTTTCTCCCGCCTGTCAAACAAGAAACACATAAAGACTTAAAAAAAAAAAAAGAAGAAGCAAACCACATAAACTATAACAATATAATAATTTCAAGAGTGAGAGAACCTGCAATGTCCGGCTCCTCAGGGTTTAAAAAGTGCGCTCAATGCCGGGACTTAATGCCGGCTTCAGACGGCCACTCGGACTGCATACGGTGTTTGGGGGAGACTCACTCTCCACACAACTGTACCCACTGCAATTCCCTGACGGCGAGAGCCAGAAAAGACCGTGAGCTCCGCCTCAGGATGATTTTATTTGAAAAAGCTCTACAGCCTGCGGGAGAACAATCTGCACCCCAGCAAGAGCCTCCACCGCCTTCCAAAAATACCCCGAGACCCAGAGCATCCCGCTCTCTTCCAGCCTCTTCCTCTCCCAAACATAGAGGAGAGGCACACCAACCTGGGAAGTCCCCTGCCACTAAGGCTTCGGGGCGATCCTCCCACTCTGTGCCGGTATCGGGGCGCTCAACAGCTGAGCGGCCCCAGGAGCGCTCTAAACAGCCGGCACGGCATGAAAAGCCGCCGCCGCTTCGAATCGTGGCACTGCTTTCAGTCCCGGCACTGCTTCAAGCCTCTGCGGTGCCCCAGGACCATTCTCAGCAGCCGGCACGGCATGAAAAGCCGGCGCCGCTTCAAACCGCGGTGCCGCTTCAGAGCCCGGCACCGCTTCCAGCCCCGGCGCTGCTTCAAGCCTCTGCAGCGCCGAAACCTACATCACGGCTTAAAGCTGCGGTGCCTCTTAAAGCCACGGCACCGCAGCAAAACGATGGGCAGCCTCCAAAGCCTCTGGCAACAGCTGATGCTCCGCTGGTCCTCCCACAGCCAGACAAGCAGCCAGATGAGACTCCTAGGGATCAGCCCCAACAAGAGACTAATCCATACAGTGGGCATCATTACCTGTGCCTGCCCTCTACTTCTTACTCTCCTGAGGGGTCTCCATCAAGGCGATCCCCTCCCAGATCGATGTCACTGTCGTCTCTTCACGACGCTTCCCTTCCGGATGATGACCACCACACAGTCTATTCCTCACGACATCCATCACCTGGAAAGGCTCGCTCTCACCATTATAGGGCTCCGCCACAACATGGCCCATGGCACCCATACTGGCCTTACCCACCTCCACCTTATCCACCGCAATGGGGACCATGGGAACACTGGGAGCCATATGGACACCGCTCCCCACCTCGTTCCATTGCATCCCGGAGAAGTTTGCCTCGGCCACAACCCCTAACTCCAGCAAGTTTTTCGGAGGATGAGGTGGAATGAATCTCAAACAACGACTCAGATACTCAGTCAGTAAACATCACACACTCTGATGCCCTTGATGCACAACCAGAGGACGCCATAGTACCATCAGACACTGGAACAATTGACGATCTAAAACAGTTCCAAGAACTATTCAAGAGAGTAGCGACAAGCCAGAATGTCTCCCTGCAAGAGGTGCAGAAGAAACAATACCAATTGTTAAAGAATCTACATCCGACACTACAGGGCAAGATTGCCCTACCCATAGACGAGGCAATCATGGAGACCTCAGAAGATCTCTGGAAGACGCCTGCATCTATCCAACCAACTAACAGGAAAATTGACAGAAAGTACTTTGTCCCCTCAAAAGACAACGACTTTCACTCACCCACAACCTAATTCACTAGTCATGGACTCAGTACAATAACGAGCGAAGTTTCCACAGTACAGGACGGGCAATGCAGACAAGGACCACAAAAAGTTGGACTCCTTTGGCAAGAAAGTATACTCCTCTTCAACCCTACAATTCAGAATATCAAATTACTCTGCTCTTTTAGCAAATCACAACTTTGACAACTACTCAAAACTGGGAGAACTAATGGCGCATCTCCCCGACTCCAAAAGACCCATCTTAAAATCAATAGTTCATGAGGGCCATATGATCGCCCGCTCCGCTCTCCAAATGGCAATGGATGTAGCTGACACTGCAGCCCGAGTTACAGCTACAGCGGTGGTGATGCGTAGAGCCTCTTGGCTCCAGTCATCTGGAGTTCCACGCGAACTCCAGCCCAAAGTGGAGGACTTGCCATTTGACAAACAAAAGCTATTTGCAGCTACTACAGATGAAATGCTCCACAACAGCAAAAATTCTAAGTCCACACTTCGCACGCTAGGCATGGGCACGCCACCATATAAACGCAGACGATACACCCCATATAATTCATATAATCGATACCGCTATGGACAATACAATCGACCACAGAGGCCTTATGAGGACAACAGGCCAAGACAGCGAGATCCCAGAACGTGACCCAACCAAGCCCGTCCGCCAGCCAACCAACCATCTAAGCAGCAAATTTGAACATTTGGTCGAGGGTCTGCAAGACCTCCCATTCAATCTCGCACCTCAACATGGCCATCTATTCAACCACCGTTTGCTTGCCTTCCTCCCACAGTGGGAATCCATAACATCGGACCGCTGGGTCCTAGAGATAATTCGAGTGGGCTATACCATCCCTTTTACTTCTATCCCCCCTACCCTTCCCCCTACCCCATCCCTTTTCAGGGACCACTCTCACGGGAACCTTCTA